>NC_142202.1:30331770-30448262 GCF_049639895.1 Pseudopodoces humilis | reverse complement strand
AATCCCACACCCCAAAACGTAACCACCCAAGTTCAACACCTCTCCTTCATCTGATTATCGTCGTTCTGCTTTTCTACAGCTGAAAGGTCTCCAAAGACACTGAATGAAGTACATTTACTTAAAAAAAGAAGTTTACTGATGAAATACCCTCTGTTTGGTAACTACTACTAATCAACAGGTCCTGAATTGATTTAACATTTATATTTAAACCAAGTCTTCTAAATGACAAAAAGAGACAAAAAGAGGAAAAAAAAAATCATAAATTTGTTTTCCTTCAAAAAGTCTATCAAAATGTAGCTAATTATGCTTTCCAATAGAATCCTTTTCATCATGGTAACTCATTGCTGTTTCCTTGATCCATGTTTTCAAAGCTATGATCAAGAGTTTGAGTATCAGAAACACACTGGTGACTGCAATTTCAACTAACAATACTGTAGTTAAGACACAGCTGGCCTGGTTTTAAAGCAAAAGGCTAATAGGACATATTTGCTCCTTTCAAAAATATATAATTGCTTTCTCCCAAATCAACCTAATCTCCTTAAATACGTTTAAAAATTATATGGTTTAGAATTATTACAAACCAAACAATGAGTGAATTGAAGTCAGCAGCATCTTTCCCAAAATAACTTTGCAGAAATGCTAAATGTAGACTTCTGTTTCTTTGATACTTCAGAATGAAAATAATAAGTTATTTCTTCTCTAGTAGCTTTTTAAGAGAGACTCAGGATGAAGACTGACAGTAGAACTTATTTGAAATTTATTCTGCTTGAAATGCCTTTCTGGATAAGCAGTGAAAAACTTTCAGGTGACAGCTAGAATATTGACCAGTGCACACGGAGCACAAAGGCCACTTTTTATGCCAGGCACAACAATCTTTGCAACACATTATAAGCAAATTACCATGCTGAACTTTTTTATCAAAGCTATGTTTTGCTAAGATGAATATTAAATGACAGGAAGGAGAATATTCCACTTAAGAAGTCAGAACTATACCCATTGGAAATGCATCTGTTTATAGCAAAATTCCCCATGTTCTTAGGACTTTCCATATCAAAATAAAAAGCTAAATTAGCTCATTAGTGTATCTTGCCCTTAGGACTGAGAAAGAAAAATTGAGTGAAGATTTATCCAGCTTACACCCTGCAACACTGAGATTTAAACATATTTCTTTTCTGGGTATCTGGAGTCTAAGTCTGTGAATCATTTAATATGACGTTGTTTACATCACATGTTCACAGTGCCTCACTTTATAAAATAAAAGCTTTTCAAATATGAATAAAACTTCACATTGCAGGCATAGGAAATGACTATATTGGCTAACTGTTACAAAAAAAAAAAAAATGCTGCAGTACTTTTTTAAACAGTATGTCCCTAAATGTCATGTGTTGCTCTGTGATTGAATGTTCTGCATTTCTAAAAATAATTTTTGTTGTCTGTGCTTACTTTTTATTTTTAGATTTCTGTATAAAATATTGTCACTGTATAGCTCAGACAGCTGTATAACTACATACACTCAAGGTGCTAGCAGAATACCAATTTTAGTTGTGCACCTGACAGCACCTGCTTTGGAGTACTGTAAGTAACTATAGAGAACATAAAGGTAAATATCTGACAGTGCAGTTTTCATAAACCACTTGAATACTTGTAGAAGCCCAAAAGACAGAAATTAAAACATGAGGTAGTGACACATCTTGAATGAGAAAGAGAAAGAAAGAAAACCCTTCCACATGCAAGGACGTTTTTATACAATTGTTGCTGCATTTTTGCCTCTGGTTGTCTACAAACCCCTTCAATTTTGTGCAGATATTTATGTTTCAGTAGTTGCCCTGCAAGAAAACAGTCTTTATTCCTACAAAGATCCTACAAAGGAGACAAAATTTCTGCATATTTTCTAAGTGTTCCTATGAGTATTCATTCTGAGTCATGATTTTACTCTCAAGTCAGGCAAGCACAGAGAATGAGCAGCAGAGAAATAAAAGCTTCATAAATGGAAGTGATATGGAAAATCAGAAAGCATAAGAGATACATATGATGATGGTATAAGCAAACAGAAAACACATTCAAGTTCAATGATACGGTTTGTTAATTTAAGGATTATTGTGAATATGAAAAGCTGTAATTTTCACACTAGCATTAAATTTTCAGAAAGATAAAAGCTGGATAAGCAGTTAATACACTTTCCTAAAGACAAAAATTATTTCTATTTATTCTAACATGAAAACCACTATGACATAGAATTCCATCTCTACCACATATGCTGTAACAAATTTTTTTTTTTCTTTTCTTAATTTATAGGAAAAATCAGCTAAAGACTGTAGCATAATAGTACTATATTTCTATTACAGATAAATGCAGGGAGAATTCAACATAAAGTTCTTGTGAAATGGCAGCTGCTGCAATATTCACATTTTAGCCATTAAAAAATTAGATTATGTTTACTATGTTACACACACCAGCGGCCGTCTTTCTGTTCCTAATTAAACACTACTGTTTTTCTTGCCACTGATAAGGGCCTTTTCAGGGACTAAAAGGAGAATATTTTGTGTCCAGACAGGCAACTATGTGGAAAAACACTTTAATATTTACTCTGTTAACTGTTCCAACTGTTCTTGTAAGCTGTTCTGAGAACTAACAAAAAAATAAAACTCCTAAATATTTTTTTTTAAATTTCATGATCTAAAGGACCATATTTAGTAACAATTGTTTTAAAAAATACCCCATAGGATCATAGGATAATTTGAATTGAAAGGGATGGGTTGAAATCTCCACGTTTTCCATGTCTTCTCTATTGGAAAATAACATTGAGCACTGATTGTCATTAGATGTCTTTCAAAATTTCTGAGTAAATTTTGGGGCAGAAACCAAGAGGTCCAAATTTATATACAAATACATGAAAAAGTATTCAATATTAACTAAGGTTTAATGTGGTCTGAGTCAAATTGAACAGATGTCATTAGTTGCCTGTGCACCTTCTCAGCAATCAAGGCTAGAAACATACGGAGCTGGAGTAACAGAAACTGAACCAACAAAACAATGGAAAGAGATTATTGTTCTGTACTTGACACTTGTTAGATCATGCCTGGCATACTGAATCCCTTTTTGGATCCAAATAGAACATTGATACATCTGAGCAATTCTAGCAGAGGATCATCAGAATGTTCATGAGTGAAGCACACACCCTCTGCAAGAGACTGGGGAAGCTGTCTTGTTAAGACTAAGGAGAGGCTTAGGGTTGGGGAGAAACCTAACAGCACCTGTTAATATCTGAGAGCAGGTTACCAAAGGCTACCCAGAGAAGCTGTGGAATTTCCTGCCTTGGAAATTTTCAAGACTTGTGTGCATAAAGCCTTGATGAGGATGGTCTTTTTTCATAACTGGCCCTCCTTTGAAAAATAACCTGATGCTAGATATCTTCTTCCCCAAGTCCCTTCCAACCTAAAGGGTGCTAAGATTCTTAGACATTGGAATGACTTTGGCAGAAAGCAAGCATACAATATATATTCCTGAAACATTCAACTCTGTGCATTTCTAAGGCATATTTGAGTAACAATAGTTCTTCTGGTTTTTTTCATACTCAGAATTTAGTTGCCATGGTAACATACTGTGTCTTGGAGGCCCTCTCCAATGATATTCCCATTTCTATAGACTAAAAGAAGCTACTACCTTTTTTAAAAGGTTTATATATTTAACCTCTCTGAAATAAATACATTCAATGGCACATTTGTGTTTCTGAACAAAAAGGTACATACTTTAATTCCTAATTATTCACTTAAAATCCAAACCCATGGGCATAATGACTCAATTTCTGAGGGTAGTAGAATTCATGTAATTCTGTAGTCATGGTGTACTGCCAGCCTAAAGCAAATGCTCCTAGAATTTTTTTTCTCTTAGGTGGCAGCATGAGATCAAGGGAGTTTTCAAACAAGCAAACAACAGGAAAACAGGCAGCGAATACAGTTCCATCAGTTGAGGCAGACATTCTGTTAACAAAAAAAAATTTCTTGCTTCCATTAAGATTAAATACTAAGACTTTTTGCTGTCATCTAAGTTTTCATATTATTTGTTTTCTGTACAAAATATAGATTTCCTGGTGCTGCAGAGACCATTGTCACAATCTTCAGCATTGCAAAATACAGAACTTGTTCCAGACCCTTGCCAAGTTGTAGATGACACAGAGTGAATCTTCACTTCCCCACCCCAAGGAGCAGCTTCCCTTTGCTGCCTATGACCTGCAATAGATACGGCTGCAACTCAAAGCACATGTTCTTCTAGGCAGTACACAAAAATGGAAAAACAACATGCTGCTAGCATTTCTGTCTCTAGGAAATGCAGGTAGTATCCTCTGACAGAAGATACCCCAGACTACGATGTTTATTATTGTTATTTTTGTAAAGTAAGCTATTAATCTTGTTTGTACTATACATGCAGGAAAACTGACAAAGAAAGATGAGATTCTGAGCCTGCTGCTGTACAATTCAATATCACATAAATCACTAAATGCCTATTAGTTTTGAATTATGTAACATTTGGGTTATTTTTTTTAGTTTGCTCTACATGCTTGCTGATTACACAGTTATCATTTCTTGGCAACCAGAAGTTTAATTCACCTAACACACTATTTAATAAAGAGACTTATTAAAAATCTTTTGCACAAGAATAAACAACAGCATATAATTTATTACAGGGAAGTCAGGTTTTTTCACTAACTGGAAAAGATGGTACAATGCATCAATTGAAGGATAACAGAAAACAGTAATATAGGAAGACAGAGAAACCGAGAAACTATGCATTTTATTTAGTATACTCTTCTCTTTTATATGGCCAAAGCCTTAACTGCTACTTAAGGTTAAAGTGTTATGAAAATGATGGAACTGCATTTTCAATCTAAGTACTGCTTGGTTTTCTACTTGAGATGCAGTATTTAACAGAATATTAACAACATCAAACTCAAATAACTGTGGGAAGTTGCCAACCACACTTACTCAACTTGTTTCACACAATGAGAACAATGCCAGACTTGCATTATGCATAACATCTACAGCTTGCATACACACAGAACACTACTTTTGTTGGGTTAGGGATTTGCCTGGATGTCTGATGTCAAACTTTTCTTCAAAGTTTTACAACCGTCATAGCAATGCCACAGGCCAAAGCCAAACCACACAGACCAGAAACTGGCAGTTATAAAAGAGCTTTCAAATCTCACTTGGCAGCTCTTAACAGGGGGAAGGCACTGAGCTCCTAGAAATACTTACTATGAACATGGTCTTTGCTGCAAGCCTGTACTCACCTGGGATTTCAGCCTTTGATCACTGGTACTTCTGAACTTCAGAAATCTTTATTTCACTGTCACAGAGCATACAAATTAAGTCCCTGACTACATAGTCTGAATTTACAAAGACCATGATGCCATTAAGGCAAGGTTTTGTATGTATGACTATGAAACAAACACACAAAACATTAATAGTCAGAGAATCTGAAATTGGCAAGAATATTTTTCCTTTCACCCGTGGAAAATCCCACTCTCCTATCCATTTTCTAAGTCTCTACGTCAGCCAAAATTTTGATCTTCATATGTATATGCACATTTACAGTAGAAACACCCCAATGAACTCCAAACCAAATTGACTAATCCTGCCTTGTAAATCAATATTCAGGCTGCTGTACCTTTATTACACCCTCCATGTTTAAGTCAGAACTAGCACTAATTGTATATCAAAAAGGAAGCCTGGCTGACTTGACATGATGATTTTCTTCAAGAAAATTGTTTTCAGAATGAAGTGGATAAGAGTAACTGCACCTACTTAACCTTAAGTGAGACAGCAATTAAATTCTATTTTAAAATATGTATATAACTTTAATCTTATAATTTGACTGTTACTGCTGATATGCTTCTTTTATACCTGAACGCAGTATCTTCTGGAATTGTATCTTGACATATATATAACATATTTAAATATGATATTTTAACATATAACATATAACATATATAACAATATAACATATTTTAATATGATATATTGTATCTTGACATATAATTAACATATTTAATTTTTAACATGCCTGTAATACTGAAGTAAAGAAGCCAAATGACAACTAGTGAACTAGCTCCCTAATTAATGTAATTTGGAGATGTCATACATTCTAAAGAAAATAACTGCTCAGCAAAAATTCCCCTGTGGCCCCCAGTTTAGAGAAAAATGAATCCTTTTACCGTATTGATCCAATCATGTAGGGCTGTGCCAGCTGCACTACAATAGCTCCACTCCCAAGCTGGTGGCATGTGTATCCAGAATCCCAATCATAGTTTTTTGTGTCTCCATTCAATAAGGCATTGCGACTGCGACTTACACCCTCAATCACACTGGCACAGTCTGCAATTGTTGCAACATTTTCAGTGGGAACTGTGAATAAAAAACACAAAGATGACAGACATACAGTCAGAAAACACTTCAGATGCCAATGGTCTTTATTTTTAGAGAAGAACTGTAAAAAAAAACTAAATATGCTCAACAGAAGGAAATTTAATTCACGTAACATGAACTATGAACAAGTGGTACAGATAGTTTTTATAGCATTGATTCCAGAATAGCTTACTAAATTAACAGATGGATTTCAGTACTGGTGATATGAAAGCACTCTTTTAACACAACTGGGAAAAAATACCTTGTCCAGCAAAAGTTCAGAAATTTTGAAATATTTTCTTCCTGTTTTCATGATGAAACTTCCCTCTACTACAACATCCAAAAATGGCTGAAACATAGCTATGAGAAACTTCAGAGCTAACTGTATGAGTCTTCAGCATGCAAAAAAAGAGATAATTTTTTTCCACGAATTCTGTGATTTCACTCTGTTACTGGTGTTAGAAGCATAATCTTAAGAAAGCCCTTAACCAACCAAAACACCTTAAAAAACAGGGGGAAAAAACTGCAAACTCATTGCCAAGCAGTAATCCAAGGCAGTGGAAAAGCAAGCAGTTCTGGAAAAGCTACTGTGCTATCAAATGTACTAGGATCTGTCTGCTCATAAAAAATTACTAAAACCACCACTTTACTATTCCAGTCATCTCCTGATTCCTCTATTACTGAAAAGGGGCACCCAACAATTCCCAGATTCTTATGGGTAAGCAGGTGTTAGACATTGGAATTACTTCACTGGGAACAATCCGAATAAAGCAAAGATTAACAATGCAAACTAGGAGTACTGGCATTTAATTAAAATTTGCTTAAACTTCCTTTTCTTCCTCTCTTCCCTGGGAGTAAGGGAACATATTTGTGTATTCATTTTATATAGGCTTCAAAGCATCTTCTACATAGAGCTGGTTTTTTGTTTTGTTTTTTTTTCTTTTAATAGGAAAAGGAAGCTATTGCAATCTTGGTGAAAAAGAAAATGAGTAAGAGTCAAAATCAATGCTCATGTTGAGGCTCCATGGCATATTCCAGACATACTCCGAGCTATATAAATGATTAACTGAATGTAGTGCAGCTCAGTTCATGCAATGTTTTCCCTGCGTGCCCTCTGAGCATCATCCTGCTCCCTCTTCTCACATTTAGATTTCTGCACTAATCCATGACCCTCCTAAGAAGACGTCACCCTGATTAGTCAAACTCATTAAAAACTGTACAGAAACTGTCTTGTTGTGTTTTTAATATAATTCTGTCATCTTCCCTACAACAGCTAATTAGAAAGTGACTGACTAATTGAAGTGCTTAGAATGTGCCATCCTGTTCCTTTTCTGTAGGGGGTCTGCTACTCCCTATACTGAATGTTCTTCTTTTATATACATTTGATACATTTATTAAAAGTACCATCTTGTGGGGACACTGCTCTGTGCTGTATTTTCAACTGTTTTGGTTGTCTTCCTTTTTCATATTCCCATTAGAATTTCTGTTTCAATCTAGGTCACTTATTTACAAATACAAACTGTTAAAACCAAGTCTTGTTTTCTTGTTTTTTGTTGGTTTTTTTTTTTTTCACCAGCTATCCAGCTCTTACAGTAACCAATACTGTCAGAGAAAAGAATAGATTATAAATACAAAAATTGTTGTGGCTTTTTTTTTTCCCTTACTGTTCACACAGTATTTTTGGGCTGTAAAGTTTGATTTGCTTTTATGGAACAGAAAAGACATATGTTAGCAAAGCAAACACATTCTGTAAGAAAACAAATGGAGAATATGATTGAGGTTAGAGGACAACAGCATCAAACATTCATTAAAACTTACTTTCTTGTCTCCTTATCTTATACTGCAGTATGGAGCACAGAAGAACTAGCAGTATATTTAATTCTAGCAGTAGTATTTTTATAAAGAATTGCAATTTTCAAGACATGGCCTAAGGGTCATCAATACTGACTATATTTAAAGGTAAGACAGGTCTGCTATTCAACTGTCCTTAGAGATCTTCCAGGATAAAAATGTACCAGAAGTGTTTTGTAGCCTCTGTCATATTTTTATCACTCCTTACGCTTGTTTCTCATCCTTTGTCTTTTTAGCATACTTGATTTTTCATAAGAATTTTTTTTTGCCCTGAAGCACTCTGAAAAAAAATGTTCATGCTGCTGCTGCTAAGTGGCTTCCATATCTGAGTGTAGATTACTTCCTTTCATCTCTCATTCTGGACAGGTCAGTTTTTGCTTTGTGTCCATCCACTGTGACTTCACTACAATGTTGGTGGGCGTGGAAATGAAAGAAAATCCTCAAATAACTTTTTGCAACACAGGAAGGAACAGAAAAAAGTGGGTGTTTTACTGTTTCATAAAGCCAGCCATTAATAAACCTTAAATGAATTATGAAAATAAACATACAGGGAGATAGCATAGGATATGTAGTACATAGTCTTACTTTATAGGAAAGCAGCAATTTAAAGCATTATGGACTGTTGAATATATTTATACTGCACTCTAGGCAATAGTCAAAAGTTCTCAGCTTATGTGTCATCATTGTAACAAAACTGTTCATTTTAGTGAATTCTCTTAAGACATAAAACGATCATTGTGAAGAAATTATAAACAAGAAATGCACTATAAGAAACAAATTTTGTTTTAGTTAGTACGAAGGAGTGATTTTCCTCTCATGATTACATCTGTTAAGTGTTCAGCTTCAAATTGCTCAGTTTTTAGCTATAAAATTGCATTCCTTCTCTACTTGAACATCTACTAAGCTGACAAGTTTCCTTCCTGGGTGTTTGGAAAATAGAAAGTTGAGACTAAAAAAAAAAAAAGAGAATTAAGGATGCAAGGATTACTTGAGTTTGATCATATTGTATTAAAGAATTAAAAGGGTATTAGGCATTTTGCTTTCACTTTCCACACGCCAAAAATTTGTTAAGTCTAATCTTTATTCAATATATGAATTAGCCCTTGTGTATTTGCTACATGGTAGAAAAAATATGAAATCTACAGACTTTTTAGTTAATTAAAAGTACACATGCCCTGTCCTTCATTCCATGTACTCTATTTTCTTGAGTTGAAACTTAGTGATGAAATTACTAAATTTAATTTGAATCTTCAATTGAATTATTCAAAGAAATCAAGAACTCAAAAATATCAGCTTCACAAAAGTATCAACAGTATTTTCACCTGTTTCAGTGAAAAGCTTTCTGCAAGCCATATTTAGCTACTAAAGAAGACCCCAGTAATATGTGTTTTTGTCCAACTGTCAGAAATTGTATTAGAGAAACTTTAGAGAAAGCTGATTTTTCACTTGATACTTGCTACAGCTCATGATTTGTAATCCAATAAAATAGAACAAAACCATTCAAGTCACTAGAACTGGACATACTTTTCATTGCCTACTAATTGGCTGCTACAGGGCTCTTTCATTAAACATTATGTCTACAAAAGGCTTTCAGAAACATGAGCTGTTTTAGGAAGTGTGTACCCCTTCTTGTGGCACTGGAAACAGACAGAAAAGAATAAAAAAACCAAAAAACCTGGAACTATATGAACAGATCACTCTCAAAACTGACTATATGGCTGTCCTTTCTTGCAGAAATGGTAAAATTTTCCTTTCAGTATTTAGATTGTCTTCAACATTTCACAGTTTCCTAAAGCTACAGCTACAGCAAAGCTGACATACTGCTGGGTAAGCTTCCATTGTTTTGGAAAAATGTGAACCCTTTTTAAAGAGAAAAAACAAAATATGGTAGCTTTGTGTGGACCCAACATTAAACTAGACAAAAGCCAGCATCTCTCACTGCTTCCTTGTGGAGAGAAAGCAATCTTTTATAAACCTGAAGCACACACTAGGAAACTGGTATGACTGGTTTCTTCCTGTTACACATTCAGTTTTGTTTGGTTTGTTGGGTTTTTTTTTCCTAAATAACTGCCAGATTAAAAGACAAATGAATTTTTATTTGTATCATTTTATCCCTTTTGAAACAAGTTCTCCTAAGGCATTGAACAGCATACAAATGAAGGTTCACGATGGTTCCTAATTACTGAACAGCATTCCCCAGAGGGTGACCAAAGACATTCCATTGTTTTACATCCATCTTCTGCTCTTCAGTCATTATTCACTGTTATGTCTTTCATGTGTAATATATAAGTTACAGGACAGTCTAATAGACTGAGACAGACTTCAGACCAACACAGCTTCATGGAAAACCAATACACATTGCACTCCCAATGACCTTCACCAGGCTCAAAATCAGACAGATGGTTGGCCAAGCCCCCATAATCCTTGACTGCCCCTCAGCATTGAGTAGTGATTAAAGGACTCAGGTTATAATTTGTTCTTTCATTTGAGGCAGAAAAGAGGATTTTTTTCCTCTACTAAGGTGGGAAAAAAATGCCCAGAAACTTAAAAAGGCCTTGCACAGAAGCAGTCCTTCAACTGCAGTTGTAACTTCTTGCCACTGGGCAGATTAGAACATTTTACAATACATTGCATGACACCAAGTACTGCTTCCAAAGGAATATGCCTCTTATTTGTGAAAATATTATTTTGTTTTGGATTCTAGATTAAAAATTAATGGCTAAAGACCATTCAAAATTTCATAAGCAGAAGTTCATTATAAGCAAGCACTATGATTGTGAGATCAAAGAATATTTGCATGATTGTTAAATGAAAGAGTTATGTTAATATCATGAATTTAATACGTAAAATTGTTAACTTACACATTAAAAGATAATACTATGCCAAAAAGAAAAATACATTTCAACCTTAACATCTGCATTAGGGAAATAATTTCATATGATTACATTCCTTTCTATCACCTCATTTCACAAGACAGGAAACTGTAAAACGATACTTAAACACCAGACAGTGCTATAAAGAGTATTTTCTGCTACTTCTGCTTGAAAACTCCTACTCAGCTACCACTGGGTCATGTTAATAACACATCCAGTATTGTACAAAGTAACTATATAAATAATCTTCCACATTAAATGTTAATTGTAATATGTCAAGTTAAGAATTTTTCATTAAAACCTTGTACACCATAACACAACATTATATTGTTATCACGAAACAGCACTTCATTTTTATTATTTGTTGATGAAGTTGAATGTCTTTCACAAAAAATAAATAAATAATTACTCAAGTCTCCACATAATTGGTCTCTAACCAAATACCTCAGAGGCCTCATTTCTTTGGAGTGAGTTTTCAAAGGACAAAGTCTTTCACATATTATCTTCAGTGTTGTTTTGGTAGAAGTAGGGGTCACATGGTCTTTCTGAAAGGACCTTTTGGCCTTCAAGGGCTAACCAATACTTCAGTGTTTTATTAAACAGGGTGTAGAAACAGCATCTGTGTTCGTTCTAACCTAATTTAATACTTATATTAATATTTAATATCATATGGGATAAGCAATGAACCCAATGAACTGCTTTTCAAGGGTTTACGATGAAAGTTTCTCTACTCAGTCAAGCTTAAAAGCAATCTACTCTGATTAATGCATTTTCATATATTTTGTTAATTTTTCCTAATTGCTTTCAATTCACTTTAATCCTATCTGGTCACTTCAGAAACAGAAACAAACATTACAAATCCTCATCAGAGCAATAAAATAAATCTGTGCCAACACATTGGTACTCATACTGAGTTTTTACACAAGTGGACCTTAGACAGAGAGTCTGCTTGAACTCAGGGTTGTGATAAATATAGTATTGGATAAAAATTCGTGAAAAAGAATAAAGAATTATATGTTGTGTTATAAATGCAATGGCAAAAATAGGGTTAATATAAAAAGCGATTTATTATAAAACAATTTCAATCACAAACAACGAGAGAAAAAAACCACAATAAATCAGCGCAGCGCTGGGTGGACAGGGAGATGTCTATACCCAGAGGTACAGATTTACCCAAATCCACGAAGTAGGCACTGCAGTCCGGGGTTCTTATAGGGGTTTTCGTATCCTGGGGCAAAATCCGGAGTAAGCACCGTCTAACAAAGGAGTTTGAATAGACTTCCCGGATTCCTTGAGCTGAGTCAATGGTCGGTGGAGCAGAGTCCTTTCACATGTGAGAGGCTCTGAGTGTCCTCCGATTGCATTTCCCGGAATGGAGTGTCCAGTTTGGGTGCGGGAGCAGATGGATATCTCGACGGAGCAGAGTCCTTTTCACATGCGAAATGGCTCCAAGTGTTCTCTGATTGCACCTACCAGGGTGGAGTGGCCAGCTTGGGTGCGGAGGAGATGGATATCTCGACGGAGCCACTCTCATTGTCTGGTTTGATTGCTTGTGTCCTGCTTTTTATTTTGTGTTGATAAGCGTTGCTGCCGGCCGTTACTGCCCAGGGAAGGTCTCTCTGGATTATTTTACATTTTGCATCTTTACAGTATTACAAATATAACATATAATTCTTTATTCTCGTTCACGAATTTTTATCCAATGTTATATTTATCACAGTTGTATTTATAATACTGTAAGGATACAAAATGTAAAATAATCCAGAGCTTCCTTCCCAAGTCGGGCAGTAACGATCCACGGTGACGCTTATCAGCACGAAATAAAGAGCAGGACACAGGCAATCAAACCGGACAATAAGAGTAGCCCAGTCGAGATATCCATCTCCTCCGCACACAAACTGGCCACTCCACCCCGGGAAATGCAATCAGAAGACACTCAGAGCCATTTGCATGTGAAAGGACTCTGCCCCGTCGACCATTGACTCAGCTCAACGGATCAGGGAAGTCTATTCACCCACACATCTAGACTCTTTGTTGGACTGTGCCCATCCCGGGGTTTTGCCTCAGGATACAAAATCCCTATAAAAACCCCGGACCGCAGTCCCTTTTGTTATAAATTTGTATTGTGATATTGGCTTTCGCAGATGAATATTATATGTTAAATACTTTTTAGCTATGTATGTACTTTTTCCTTGCTAACAAGTCTTAAGCTTAAAAGAATTTCCTAGGTACAAGGCAAGGAAACCCCAGAGGGCAAGGACAGTGGGGCCCAAACTCTTATCAAGAGAACAATAGAAGCCAAACTGTTATCAGTGGAAGATATGAAACCCATCTGCCCTCAGAAGAAGGATGAGAGGCCCAGACCCTTATCAACAACTGACCACCTGCAGAAAAAAGGAAACCAGACTCCAAAAGAATGCTGACCAGCAAGAATAATGATGACCAGCAAAAAAATTATGATGACCAGCAGAAACTGAGACTGTGCAAAAGCATGATCTAAGAAGGCGGAACCAGGGAGGGGACATGCTTGAATATGCATTAACCCCTCACAGCAAGGATGGGATAAAAGGGGTATCCATGAGATACCAGGTGTGCTCTTGGCAGCGCGCCAAGGCACCCGGCCGTTTTAACCCTTTGCTTTATTTCTTATGTCTCCTAATTGTCTTTTATTTATATTAAATTCTTTTTATAAATTATTAAGTGAATCTCGTTTTTAAGAATTTTGGGGGCTCTTTCTGGGATAAGCACCTCACCTCTAGGACCACCGGAGATCCAGAACGGGGAAACAGGCGCGCCCCTGCTGAGTTCAGCAGACCCCGCTCCGTTTCTCCTAGCGTGGGCCAAGCGGCTGCAGGTCAAAACCCCGAGGACAAGAAGGAGAGGAATAAAGCAAAGGAAAGGGGAAAAGGCTCCCTAAAAACCGCGGTATTTTTGCTCCATAATTCTTGTGCACGAAGACCCAAAGAAGAAGACAGATTGTAAGTAATCTTTGGGGGAGCGGGAAGCGGGGGTTGCAAGATACCCCCGGGGTTACTGGGACTGGGTCTCAGGGGAGGGGTTAGCCCCTCGGGAAAGGGAGCCCAAGGTTTTCCTGGCACAATCCACTGGGAAAACAGAGTAAAATGTGGATTCTCTAAAACTTTGTCAAGTTGAGGATTAAATCCAAGAAATTTGGACTTAAAACTGCCAAATTGAGGAATAATCCAAGAAACTTGAGATATTTGACATATTACAGTGCCCATAGGCGTATATTAACAAGTAACTGGGAAGTAAAGAGCACCTTATTGTCTTGCTGTGACTGGGTGGAGTTGAATGAACAGATGTGAGAATGCGTAAATAGGTGTGATTGTTGCGTTAAAGTTTGTTTGTTTTTTTTTTGGAATTGTGTTGCTAAAGAGGAAAGGTATCCTGTGCTGTGCTGGAGTAAGAGTGAACACGGGTCGATGTTTCCACAGGGACTAGATCACGGTGGGGACACATGGAGTGATTCGCTTCCTCCCTGCGAGCTCCTGTCATGGAGCCCCGGGGGGGGGCAAACCAGAACTGGGGCTTGTAGCCCAGGAGCCGCGGGGGTGTTGTATCAAATCTGTTCTCAGCGGGTCTGGTCTCAGAGCAAAGCCAAGGTTATCTTTAGTGGAGATCTTCTCTCCGCGCCTTTCCTCCCCCCCCCGGGCAACAAGAGCTGCTTGCGGGGGAGGGATCGCTTTGGTGAGCTGGTATGTGGTTCAGCGTTTGAAGTTGTTTGTTTTTTGGTTTTTTTTTAGAAGTTTTTTTTTTGCCCCACTGTGGCGGCGGTGAAAGGTTTTTCTGGGAGATTGTGCTCCCAGGGCTACTCCCTGCCGAGCTATTGGGACGGAGGGGCGGGTCAGACTCGGGAGTGCAAGGGAACTCCTGGAGCTCCGGCCGGCGAGTCGGGCCGAACCCTGATAAGATCAGGCACGGAGGGTGCCCTGAGGGGATGAATTCAGCCTATCCCTTTTGAGTAAAGTGAGGGCAGGGGGCCGTCTAAGTCTTGGTGCCCCTGGATTGTTTAAACTTATTTTAGAGCTCTCAAGCCTCAGAGCTGTGTTTAGGTGGCTGCCGGCAGGCTGGATTGAACCACAGATGCTGGTTCGGGTTCCCTGCTCCAGGCACAGGGGGATCAGAGGAGCTCTCAGTGACTCCTGGAACCTCCTGAAGCTGTGAAACAGGCCGGGAACATGCCCAATGGTGAGAGAGCCAGGTGAGTCCCTCTGGGACCCAGGTTTTCTATGCCGGGGTCTTATGAGACCTTAGGCACATTAAGTTCTGTGATTCCGAGAGTAAGGACTGGTGTCAAACTGTCTCAGAGAGCTTTTTCTTAGCCAGATGTGTGAGTGAGATATGGAGCAGTACTGGCGTATGGTATCAGCTCCAAACCAAGGGAGCTGCAAGTTGCAAGCCTTTGTTTTACCGGGTTCTGAGAGAATTCCGTGTATGATGGTGCTGTGGGCTTCTGCAGCAGTAAGCTGTGTCGGTAATTAAAATTTGAGATTTCAGGAAGAGCAGAGAAGCTTTAGAGAGAAGCTTAGAAGAATTCCAAGAAATGCATCCTGGGAGAAAGTGGAAAAAGAAGGTCTGTTTGGTTGTTTTTTTTTTTTTCTTGAGTGACTGCAATATTTATTTTGTGGAAAAACAAACCCATTTCTTAGTATGCCTTCCAATTTCTTTACTTTAGTGAATATCGTAAAATTTTGTGGTTGATTTTAATTTTAAAGGCAAGTTACAGTAATTTGCATAGTAGTCACTTCTTAAGGTGAAAACTTATCAGGTTGTCAATAAGTGTGAGAGCTGTTAGCCCTAATGTTGTTTGTGTCCCGTGCTCATGGGCGCAGCCCATGGTTCTTAACAGCAGAACCTGGTACCAGCCTAAAAGCAAAATCCTATGGATTGTTGTAAATCTTTTTTACTGCTGCTGAAAATTATTTTGTCTCTCTTTTCACAATATGAAATGCTGATCATCTCTCTGATGATTTCTAAAAAGAGTTATTGTGATGGTGTGTTTAAGTGAAGATCAGGCTCAGAACTGCCATGATTTCTTGTTCTTTTGAATTTGCCAAGAAAGTGCACATGTCTCTAGGAGTGCTTGTGTTGTTTTGCAGCTGTGCTTATTACAGAAGCAGAAGTGGACCCAGTTAAAAGATTAGAATTAAGATTGTTGGTGTTTCGAATTGAGAAGAGAACTGTGGAGACTCTAAACTTGGTCTATTTTAATAAGTACATGTGTTTTTAGAGATGAGTCTTATTTTGTGAAAGAAGAGTTTGAAAACAATTGTAAGACTGGTTCTTGCTATAGATTGTTCATAGTATATAAGCTGCAAGTGTTGTTGAAACATAAAGATATTGTCAGAAACTTGTCAATGTATCTAAATTCCTGTAAAAATAAAAGACCTGATCATATCTTGTCATAAAAAAAAAAAAAAAAAAAAAAAAGTTACACTAGAGATTATTCACATTAAGCAGCCGTGTGAAGATGGATTCCTTTGTACTTGTAGAAGAAAATTTAGAGAAGAATGATGTCTGTGTCTTCATTTCTAGCTTGACTGAAGATCTGTTCAAGGCAGTAGAAATAGTAATTGCAGGTTTGTTTTAGTTGGTAAAAGTAGCTGGCTAGCTGACTGGTCTCTGTGTCTAGCGCCTTTGGGGTTTTGGGGAGGATCCCCAAAAAGGAGGTGTTAGGATTTTGTAGTTGATTCTAAAGCAAAGTAATTTGTGTAGTGGAGATTCTGGAGAGATGTGGTGTAAAGAGTGCGAGATGATAGTGGCAGAGAGAGAGAGAGAGGTTTGCGATGCCTTTCATTAGAGTTGTAAAGATTTTTAGAAAGAGAATGAGAAGTGTCTTGTTGGCTCCGAAGAGTGTGCACTGGCTTGTGAGGAGAAAAAACTTTCAAGTGCGATTAGAGGTGAGAATTGTGCCCGAAATAGGAGATGTTAGGAGCATCTGGAGCGCTGGGTTAGGAGTTGCTAGGTTTAGGTGTTGTTTTATTGCTTTTATGTAAAGCGGCTGCAGCAGGACCCGGTCCCTGTGAGTGGCGAACAGCGGGGCCCGGTGTGGCGGCTCCTGGTCCTCTCGCACCCGATGTGAAGGGTGGCAGAGCGCGGTTCGTGAGGGGCGCTGCTGGAGCGGGACCCGCCGTGTCTGTGCCGGGGTCTCGAGGGGTGCGGGGTGCCGGCAGCGATCGCCAGCCTGGCAGCGGTGCTGGGTGAGGTTTGCTGCTGAGGAGCGAGCTGGCCCAGCAGAGGAGCCCCAGACCAGAGCACTGTGGACTCCGGGCTCTGCCCCTCGGCTGTGGTGGGAGCTGAGTGTGTTTGAACATGCCAGTCCTGTGTGTGAAGGGACGGCACAGCAGGGAAAGAGGGGACACGAGCTTTGCCCCAGGGTCAGCACGCAAGTGACAGTCTATGGGCCCCTCCCTGCAGAGCGAGCTGCTGAAACAGCCTGCTCGGCCCAGAGCTGCGGCAGCAGGAGGGGGAGAGAGAAATAGCCTGAAAAAACTGCTGTGAATAGGAAAGAAGGAACGGAACAAAGGACAAAGAAACAGACCGGTGTATGATGAGACCAAAGCAAAAGTAGTCTAGCTCGTTAGGTTCTGAAAACCTCATCAAAGTGTTTAATTTCTTGAAATAAGATCTCTTTTTCTCTTATTTTTTTTCCCTTTCTTTCTTTTACTCTTGTTGTTAAAAGGAAGGGGTTTGTTCTAAGAAACCGATAAAAGAAGTTTGTGAAGCTAAACAAGTAAATATTAACCAAAGGGTAAAAAGGTAATGAATGTAATTTATTTGAAGTCAAAACTAACCTAGCCTTTCTTGTTTAACTAATTTGAACACGCAGAAAGGGATTGGCTCCTATGTTAACTGTTAAATTTCGCTTAACCCAAGAATTTTAAAGAATACTGATGGAAAATTTTGATGTGATGTTTTCATTCTCCCTGTGTTATTAAGAAATTGTTTTCAGGTACTACTGATAATTAAGGCAGAGAAGCTGCAATCTGGACCAAAGAGTGAAGTTTGATTCACACCAATAAGATCAAAAGATCTGAGGACTGGACTGTAACACCCAAACAGAGTGATACAAACTGGACTCTTGGATAGAGGCCGGCGGTAATGAACTGAAACAATCCAAATGACCCAAGGAATGAGCTAAGAATCATGCCTAACTGAGAAGTAAGACCAAGCCTGTATCAGTAGTTTCAAGTCCTGCCTGGACAAGTTCTGGGACACTTTAGATATCCACCTTGGGAAGGAAAAATCCCACTCCAAACAGGAGGACTGGGGCTGTTTTGGTCGGGAAATCCTCGTATATTTTTGCTTTTGCCTGTGATTTGTATAAAGGAGGGGGGGAGAACCACAACTTCCATCAGTGCCACATCATATACCTTGTCTAAATCATCCCAATACGGGACATGCTATCTGGATTAAATATAAGTGTTTAAATTAGAGAATAATAAGTATTATGGTTCACAAAGTTAAGCCTCTCGTTGCAGGAAGTGTTCGGTGCCAAATCTATTAAGAATAACTTAAATGATAACTTTTTTTACAGAAGGGAAATTACTAGTGCGTGTTGAGTGGGAAGTACCTGAGGAACGGTGAGAAACTGCTGTTAAAAAGGTGTCAAAAGAAATTTGCTTGAAAATTACAAAAGAGGAAGTGACAAGGAAATAGGGGGCAAGACCAGACTGACCACTACAACTCGCCACCGAGAAGAATATAAAACACCTGCTGTGAGCTGCAACCTCATAGGCAGGATTGGTGGGGGTGTAAGTCATACTGGACCCCTATTATTCCTTCTTCTGTCACTTATCCTTTTCCCTTTTGGGACACCAGCAAAGCCATGTTACAAATGCTATCAAAAGCTCTACATAGAATGACACCGGGTTTTCTTTCTTATTACCCACACCAATATCAATAGTCACTGCTATAACCCATCCAAGTTAAGTGCCTGTATACATAAATGGGAAAAATATTAGATCACAGAAAACTTAGGAGTCAGTGGTACTAGATTGGGAAGCACTTGCCCAAAAGGAAAAAAAAAAAAAAAAATGGATTTGCTTCACGGGGGCGGTCAAGGGAAAGACCCAAGAATTGATAAAAGAGCAAGTGATAAGAAAAAAGATAAAACCAACACAGAAACCTAAACCTAACTTAACCTCATGTCAGGACCTGTATGCAAGGCTCAAACAGCAATTAAAAGGGGAAATAGATATCTCAAGACTAGGGAAAAACCTGTTTGTGGATTTAGGGGAGAGGATAAGTAAAGAACTTAACATAACGAACTGCTGGGTCTGTGGAGGAGCCTTGATGACGGAGGAATGGCCATGGAAAGGTAGTAGCATAGGCCCAGTGGAACTCCTTAAGTGGAACTGGACCAATATAAGAGGGGGGACTCGACCAGAAGGATGGATTCTAAGTTCAACAGTGATAGGGGAAGAATGTTTATGGCGAACTGGTAAGGAATTTATTAAAGAAATAAGGAAAACTCCCTGTAAAAGGTATAAGGTTAGTAATGGAACTTCTACATGGTGGATCCCAGAGGAGCCAACTCTGTATTGGACTCAAGGAAAAGTAAAAGAAAAGAATTGTGTGTATGATAATCGAACCAGACTCTTCAGATGTAATGGTAAAGGGAAAAATCCTTACTCTGGAATCCCAGAAATATCTAAATTTTGGGAAAATATAAATCAACAGAAAAATTACTATTGGAAGGCACCAGATGGCTTATTTTGGATATGTGAGAAAAGTGCATACCCATAGCTCCCTTCACAATGGAAGGGGAGTTGTACTCTGACAAGACAGAAATCAGTTGGGGTGTTAGTTTTGGAGGTCCTAAAAAGAAATAAAAGAGAATGGTTTTGAGCACCTCAAAAATGGGGAGATGAGAAATGGCCCCTGAACGCATATTGGAAACATTCTTGGGCACAAGATGGAAGTTGGGGATATCGAACCCCAATTTTTGCATTATGAAACTCCAAGCTGTTGTAGAAATCATAACCAATAAAACAGCTGGGGCTATGGAACTAATAGCCAGTCAGAGATGAAAAGCCAGAGCTGCAATATATCAGAGTAAGGTGGCTTTAGACTATTTATTAGCTAAAAGAAGGGGTGTTCTGTGAAAAAAATTAATACATAAGATTGTTATTTTCAAT
Source organism: Pseudopodoces humilis (assembly GCF_049639895.1). NCBI lineage: Eukaryota > Metazoa > Chordata > Aves > Passeriformes > Paridae > Pseudopodoces > Pseudopodoces humilis. Next base: position 30,427,973 of record NC_142202.1, on the reverse strand, counting down.
GACAATAAAAATGCCATTCTAGATATCGCCAAAGATATCAGAAAAATGGCCCATGTGCCGGTCCAAAAATGAAAATCAGTAATGACCACTAATTGATGGGATAGTGTATTGGGGATAGAGTAGTAGAAGAAGCTAAGCTTCTTCCCCTTGTAGCAGTGCTACAGCTGGTTTAATAGTTCTTCTTTGCTTAATCCCCTGTTTAATTTGGCTGATCACCAATATAGTTCAAAGCATAGCAAATACCTATAGACCTGAAATTAGCTACATCTAGAATGGCAAAAACAAAAACAAAAAAAAATCATAGTATTAAGAAAACAAAATAATGTGAAAAATCTGTTGGAAGAAGCTAAATTGATTTGTGAATAAATGAACGAGTGCTAGAAGCTAGAAAACAAGAATTATTGCTCAAGCCAAATGATTTATAAAAAAAAGAAGAGGAGGGGTTTGTTATAAATTTGTATTGTGATATTGGCTTTCGCAGATGAATATTATATGTTAAATACTTTTTAGCTATGTATGTACTTTTTCCTTGCTAACAAGTCTTAAGCTTAAAAGAATTTCCTAGGTACAAGGCAAGGAAACCCCAGAGGGCAAGGACAGTGGGGCCCAAACTCTTATCAAGAGAACAATAGAAGCCAAACTGTTATCAGCGGAAGATATGAAACCCATCTGCCCTCAGAAGAAGGATGAGAGGCCCAGACCCTTATCAACAACTGACCATCTGCAGAAAAAAGGAAACCAGACTCCAAAAGAATGCTGACCAGCAAGAATAATGATGACCAGCAAAAAAATTATGATGACCAGCAGAAACTGAGACTGTGCAAAAGCATGATCTAAGAAGGCGGAACCAGGGAGGGGACATGCTTGAATATGCATTAACCCCTCACAGCAAGGATGGGATAAAAGGGGTATCCATGAGATACCAGGTGTGCTCTTGGCAGCGTGCCAAGGCACCCGGCCGTTTTAACCCTTTGCTTTATTTCTTATGTCTCCTAATTGTCTTTTATTTATATTAAATTCTTTTTATAAATTATTAAGTGAATCTCGTTTTTAAGACTTCCTCGTGCATTTGAGGAAATCTGTACCTCTGGTTGCAGACCCCTATCCACCCGGTGCTGCGCTGATTTATTTTATTGTGGTTTTTCTCTCGTTGCTTGTGATTGAAATTGTTTTATAATAAATCATTTTTTATATTAACCCTATTTTGCCATTGCATTTATAACAGGGTCATACAATATGGCACCTTATGTTAATCATCAGAGGTATGAAAAAAAAGCATTAAATGGATATAATATCTTTTTGCTGGATTTAACTTGTTGAGAATATTTTTGAATATGCAATACTGATGGCCAAAAATTCTGATGGAACAGTCAGAGGTGTCCCTGCTCCATTTCACAACTGGACAGGCCTCAAATAGTCCCCAAATCTTTCCATTTGTATCTCTCTCACCATAAACTCTGCAGGGTCATGTATACAACTGCTAGTGCCTCACTGACAGTTGGAAGACTATCCACATCCTACTTTCAATTAACTACTCCCCAAATTCTTACTTTTAATTTTCTATCAATTGTATTGACTAACATCCCTTAAGCCTAAAAAGCTGCGAAAACCTAGAGGCCTCTCTTCCCTTATTGCTGATCACTTCAAATGACTTACCGTACAACAGCTTGACTGACTCCCACTGAACAACAGCAAAGCTGCCCTCGATTAACAATCAACATTAACACCAGAAACCCTCACTTACACTGCCCAGACCGTACTGACCTATAAGATTCTACAAAAACACTGTCACAAGGGGAGAATTTTTAATAAAACCTTATAAAGTCTCCATTCCCTAGATTACCCTTGAAACTTAAGAAATGTTAAAATAGATCAAATAGTTTGTCTCACCAGACTGATCACTCAACCAGAAAAAATAATTGAGTCTATGAAAGATGGGTCACTTATAAGTTCACTTACACAAACATGCACAGATTCACTGCCTTGCCTACTTATGATCAAACAATCTTTGTGTTAACACTCAAAAAAAATTACTTAAGTCCCAAATTCAGCATTTACTAAATAAGTTTGATCACCTGAAATAAAATGTGAACAAATATTCATACACACTGATTTTATATGAAGTTTCTAAAAATTCATAGCTGGCAGTCCTAACTATGAAATTTAGCTGAAAAGGTTTATCAAATCTGAGCTACTTTGTTTCTCTACTAACTAGCTTACTGAAGGGAGATGCTTTCTTTTAACACATTTCTTTACTGCTTATTCTATTTCGTAGTCAATAGCAATTGCAATGCTACTTGCACACTACCTAAAACAAAGGGAAGGCTTTTGATTTGCCTTTTGTTGAGGGTTAGGTGTCCTTTTTTTTTGTTTTGTTGTTCTGGCCTGTCCGTGGAATTTTTACATTAGCTGCGGAGACAACCTAACTGCGGATATTTAGTGGGTGCTCGACAAAGGACAAAGAGTGGCCGGGCCCAGGGGGGAGAAGGGGCAGGAAAGGAGGGTGGGGACAGTTTTTGGCTGGCTTTCTTTGGCTTCAGGGAAACACATTCGTTTTCTGGGTCGTGGAGCTGCTGCGGGAGAGAGAAGGGAATTTCGCCATCACCCAGACAGGGCTGCTGCTTCTTCTCCTTCTTCCCTCTTTGTTGGTGGCCTCACACCCCCTGCCCAGCCGGGACGTGTGGCAGTGCCAGGCACCGCTGTGGAGCTGCTGATCCACCTCAGCCACCAGCCCAGGATCTCAGCTCATTCCTGCTGTTCCAGCCGACTGTTCCTCAGAGCCCCGCAGGAACATCGGGACTGCCCGCCCGAGGGGGTTTGTGAGAACAAAGCCTCTCCTCCTCCATCCCGTCTCAGCCGAGAAAGCTGTCACAGGGCCCCTGGTTCTGTTTCCTTGTTAATGCTGTAGTTACTGTTGTTTGTTTGCCTGGTTATACTAGTAAAGAACTGTTATTCCTATCCCCAGATCTCTGCCTAAAGGCCCCTTGATTTCAAAATTATAATCATTCGGAGGGAGGGGGTCTACATTCTTTCATCCCAAGGGAGGCTCCTGCTCTCCCTAGCAGACACCTGTCTTCTAGAACCAAGACACCTTTTTATAATGCACAGGGAACAGGCTGAAGGAATTGGGTCTTGGTTTTTCATGGTTAAATATTATAGTTTTCTCAAAAAAAAATTTAAAGTGACTATGTCTTACTAAAAATCTTCCTCTCATCCTATTTTGAAAACTGTATTCCCTTCCATCTGTCACAGGTACATATTTAAAATTTAAATATATGTTTAAAACCAGCATGAACTCTGAAAATTTTGCTGAAATTCTTGATTTTATGCCATAAGTAATAAACTGTAGGAAATTCTACCTAGATAACTACTAAATACTCTCTTACCAATCAACTTCAGGATCTGACTTCTGTGAGTTTATATGGAAGAAAGCACAGAAACCAACCCATTTGAACCATTTAAAAAAAAAATCAATATTAAGTCTTTCTGTGACACATTTTATCATTCAGTACCATTGAACTGTTGGGGATTTCTACCTTAAGTAACAAAAAGTTACTTAAATCAGTGTAATATAAACTGTCCAGAGCTGAGAGCTCCATCAGTGTGGTGTTCTGAGTATAATAGCAGCATAGCCAGTATGTTCTGCCATGGCTAAGCATCTCTATGGCTCTTTGGAGAGGAAATCAATACATGAGAGCTTACTTTCAGCAGCTGTAACCAGGCTGTATAAGATGCCCTAAATGTCCAAATCCATCATCACTACAATAAATAGCTGTGTTTAGTCTTTTCCTGTAAGAGAATTCAGGCTAACCTACTGGGAGGCGTGAGCAACCATACTGTGACATGCAAAGAAAAATCACATTGCCAGCACTGACTGACTCGGCTACCAGTGGCTTTGTCAGCTGTGATTAATTTCAATTTCAGCATTCCTGCAGCATCATTACTTAATCCACAGTACTGGAATTTCATAGAAGTTGTAAGAACTAGCCAACTAATTCTATGCTTACAACACTGTTTAAATCAATTTAGAGATTTCTGTATGGAAACAGATGTAGAGCACAGTAATGGTCAGCTTTAAAAGACAAGTGTTTACAACAGTTCATGAAAAAGAAAAATGTTTTTTATCTCTTACCTAGCAGACCCTTCTCAAGAGTAAAGGATTTGTTTGTGAACATGCATTCAAATGCCACAATATGGAAAACTTTGTTCACTGTATTGTGGGTCCCAACAATTCGAATATACCTATAAGGAAACAAAAAAAGGTAAACACCACAAGTTAAACATGACCAACTTCTGTGCACTTAAATATAATTGATTCAGTTAGACTATAATGTGCAGATCCGTAAGAACTGAGTAACTGTTTAAAAAAAATAAAAAGGAGTAAAAAAGAATATCAATTTCATAGCAGGTTTGCATCTAGTCAGGATGCTGGCTCTAGTACAATTTAAGAAGAAAAAAAAAGTCTTTAAAGAGATGTGAAATCTGTTAAAAATGTTTCTGGATTAATTTGCCAAGAAAAGCAAAATTAGAGACCTATTGTTTCAAAAATGGTCTGTTAGTGCAAATATGTGCTCTGGTTTTAAATAATAATAACAACAATAATAGTAATAACAACAAGAGTAATAATAATCATCCTTTTACCAACGAATTTTCAGCACTGTGAAAGATTTCATACAGCTAGGACAAACACAAAAAAGAAGTCAGGCTTTTCTTCAAAAGCCAAAAATTAATTCCATTTTATTAAGACTCTTTCTAATTCTAACACTACATGTACAGGATACCAATCTCTATTGGTGTACCTTTTATTAATAATGAAAAAACCCCTCATTCAAATATTATGAAACAAAGCTACTCTGGGTTTCATTCCTGGTGGTATAACTTGCATTTCTATACTCCAATTGCAAATCAAGTAGAGCTGCTCTCAAACATTGCAACCTATTCACCTGCTGCATTACCCTGGAGGCTTCACTTTCCATAAACAACCACTAATCTTGATTCAGTCTGATTCTGCATTTTCTGAAGAGATCCAACAGTTCTTTATTGTACACCTCTCAATAAATGCTGAGCATGAAACCAGAAAATTACCTAAACCAAATACCAATTAGTTCACAAGATGGGTTACCCACACTTGCAGAAAGCTTTGTACAAATTTAACTAATTTCAGTTAACTATCAGAGTGTATGAATCGTCAGCAATATCCCTGGTCTGTCCTTCATTTACATATAATATATGTAAATACATTATAATATAATTTTATTTCTAACTTAATGGTGATTCACCAACAGCATAATTTTGGCTTGTGCTCTTTATCAGATCAATTTGACAAGATATACAGTATCTTTTCTGGTATTTTCTTTTTAAACAATAAAACACCCATCATAGCTATTTACTGGGTTAATGCTCAACCTCCAAATTTAATTTAGAAATTATTTTAATAATCATAACTCGGCACAAAGAATTATATGCTATTGCCTAATTAATATTAACTCACAGATCAATCAACACAGTAGCAAATATCCTGAAAGTTATTCTATGTAGAAAAGTAAAGTTGCAGAAGTGGAGAAAATATTTATTAGTCATAAAGAAAATGAACCTGTGTTTTAAGAGTAAAGCAGAACTTAGTCCTTACTCTGTAGCTGTGCCAAGTGCCTGCAAAGAACATCACAGGAATCTTGGCTGACAGGCAAACGGGAGGTGTTTCCCCAGATCTGCCTGTGTGAACCAGCTGATGTTCTTTTTTATGAACTCACAACCAGAGTTTGAACCCTAAACACACAGGTAATGTCCAAAATTTGACAACAGTAACTGATCCTGCTCCCTCCCGCCTCAGAAGCACAGAATTCAATTGAACAGAGGAATAATTTTAGAGTATTTTGAAGTGTACATGGAAGCTGGCTTGCCATAGAGACTCTCTTGTCTCCCAGGCAATGAATGTATTGATTGAATTGTGCTGCTTGGACAAAATGCACCAGGCAAACCAACAAAGTGTTACTAATGGAGATGTACTTTGACATCCTTCAGTTACGCTTCCTTGCATTAAAGAGCTTAGAGAATAAACAAAGTAACAAGATTAATAGGAACACAAGAAACTGCTTCATAATTAGCATTAAAAGCTAATTTACTTAGATTTTTTTGTATTACAAAATTGCATCATTAGAGCAAATTTCTTGATTGTTTGTTCAGAGCAATTGGAATTTGTTCAAATTCCTGTCAGCAACAAAGCAGGTTCATAAGACACAAAGTTATCTATGAATCTTTGTGTAATTGCAGACTAAAAGAATCACAATTCAATGCCTAGACTAGCTCCACTGTTGATGGACTTTACTGATCAAGTGATAAGACTGCAAGACAGAAAAAATCCCTGAATCATTCTTTAAAGAAAAAACCTTGATCAATTTGTGAGGTTTAAATGAACTTCCCTAGCAGATAAACAGGAATGCAACATGAAAATTTTGCCCCTTACTTTTATTTTCTGGCCTTTTTTGAGAATAATGGATGCTGTAATATATAAGTGCTCTTAGAGTTTCATCCATGTCAGAGACTTCTCTAGCCACAAAGAGTCAAGCTACACATGACCCTGAAATTTTCACAACAGGAATATCTGAAAAATCTGGCTGGTGGGTTTTTTCCCCTACTACCAAGAAAATTGTTTTGACTATAGGGAAAAAGCATGTTCTACTGGATCTTGGTAGAATTTTAAACTACTGAAATATGAAATGGGTAGATTAATTAGGCACCTACATGGCAACATCTCTCATTCATCTCCCATTTTTCCCAAAGCAATTCTTCTAATTTACATGAAATTATGATATTGGTGCTCTGTTGTGACTACATATGTTTTACTTTTGCTCTTTACAGTTGTAAAGCTGACACATATGATTCAGATAACAGCTGCTGCAGATCACACCACTGATTCTGCTGTGGGTACCCTGGAGGACTACAAACACCAAAGCTCAGCTGCCTACATCATCATAACAGGATGTGTCCTATGTGTCAAAGCATGAAAATATGCATACTCTAGGAGTAATTTTAATCCTTCATTAAAATAACAGCAGTAAGATACAGACAAACTTTATAATACATTAAGGACAAATTCCAATCCCTTGAGAATATTGAGACAGAGGACTAAAAAAGGGGAGGGAATGGAAATTCACAGGTATTTTGCAATGATACCCACTCTTCATTACTATCAAAGCAGCCAAGAATAACAACAGCAAACTCAAAGAACTAAATCCAATATGCACAAAATGTGCTTTTATGAAATTGGCATTTCGTTTTCCTTTGTGGAGCATTTGGTATGAGACACCGGTGCTAGAATTATTACACTCTTTATACCTCCTCTAACTGCTTAGAACCACTAACATTCACATTCCAATCACAACCACAAAGATGCATGAGGCACAGCACAACACACAAGGGCATTAAAAGACATTGTGTTTGTATTTTAGTGGAAAAGGAAACATAGTCTTATTCAACACCATCTAAACTCCATTTATTGACAACTCCCTAAAATGAATAATCCTTCAGACTGACACAGCTGTATCAACAGACCTGTGGCAGGAACATAGAAAAAGCAAGGAAGAAAAATCTACTGCCAGCATTAAATAATGTGGGAGAACAGTGGACATAAATAAACATACAAAATAAAGCATTAAGCCAGAACAAACACAAAAACTGTATCTATCTTTTGACAGAAGACAAGTTTTCCTGCACTTAGACAGGAAAGTCTAATGAAGTCTATTTTATACCAAAGGAAATCCCTGCTGCAAATATTGAAAACAACAGTGACAAATCAAAACACACAAGACAAAAATCATTGAACTCCAGTAGGAAAAATACATCTAACACCTACAAAGCCTGGACAGTAACAAACATTTTCACCTTGGAAATACAACCAATAGTGAAGCAGTTTAAAAACACAACATGTCACACACGTGTCAGAATGTGTATGCAGATATTTTATGCTGGGGCATTCAAGTGACTAAAAATACTGGTATACAACACACAGGACATGCAATTGTTTGACATTGTAATGACATGTAAATATGTCAACCAATCAACCAATGTTTCTCAAAGGTTATAACCAAATTAACACTAATGTGCTTTGGAACATAAGTAACACTTGCACAATGTGATAATATGTTTTGTAATCTATACATAATAACATGTAAGAATAGTAAATTTACAAATGCTTTGTTCTTTTTTAATGGTTTCCAATTTTTATTTCTTTAAAACAGAAAAAATAAAATTTCAGATAAATACATGTAATCAGAAAACACTGTGGCGCAGGCTGTGACTAAGGGGAATGTAGACGGGGTGACTGGGGCATTTGCAGCAGTAGCCAAGGACAATCAAAAATATTTTAATTGTGGAGAGACTGGACATTTCTTTAAGGACTGTCCCTGGCAAAGTACACCAATTAACTCCCACAAGCACTATCCATGGCCACAACCACGCCTGTCTTACCCATGCCATCCAGGAAACTCCCCACGGAGATCAGAACAGCCCCGCGTCATGACAAAATCAGAAGCTGTCCCGTCCTGCTATACCTACCTTCTCAGAGCAGATGAGAGACCAGACACCAGCCCCGAGTGTTCTGCTGTTGCCAGCACATCTGAAGCAGACGCCACATACAGAATGGTTCATGTGGGAACCAGCACCAGCAGGTAAGCAAACTGTCCACTGACCTTACAGATGAGTGCATTCACAAGATACCAACTGGGAAATATGGACCAGGGGACAGTCCTTTAATTATTGGTGACCTGCTCAACGCACCAGAGCAAATTTATGTGATTCCTGAGGTGCAGACAATACATCCAGGGATGAAATTTTTGTCTGTCTGGCATGGACCCTCCATACTACCTATCCCAACACACTTGTATTCCACAGGCATTTTTACTGCCACCTGACTCTTTGAAACAGGTTCCCCTCAACCCTACTGCCATGTGGATGGAAATTGTGGGCTCAAATAAACCCATTGTCAACTGTGGCCTCTTCTACAGAGGGGAAAAGATCTGCCACCCAGGCATACTAGACACTGGAGCAGATGTTACCCTCATAGCCCACTCCAAGCTCCAACTGGGAGCTGCAGCCCGTGGCAGGCATGATCTCAGGGATTGGAGGTGTGGCAGTTTCATTTAGAAGCAAGAGAAATATTGTTGTAGAAGGTCCTGAAGGAAAAATGGCGACCATTTGACCATTTGTGGTGAGGGCACCAATTACCCCTTAGGGCAGGGACTGTCCCAATGGGGGGCCTCCCTAAAAATCCCTAGTAGGGATTTTTAGTTGGGGGTGCTGTAGAGTGCACAACACCTAACATTTCTCAACTCACCTGGAAACAAAATTATCCAGTGTGGGCCAACCAGTGGCCCCTGTCCAACCAGAAATTGTGCACCTTAGAAGCCATCATGGAGGAGCAACTCTCCAAGGACCACCTTGTAGAGATTAATAGCCCTTAGAACTCCCCTTTGTTTTAAAAAAGCCTGGCAAAGACAGGTGGAGGCTTCTCCACAACCTCAGAAAGATCAATGAGGTCATTGAGGGCATGGGTCTCCTGCAGCCCAGCTTGGCCTCACCCTCTAAGTTACCCCAGGACTGGAAACATGCCATCATAGATATTAGAGACTGCTTCTTTAATATCTCACTCCATCCCCAAGACATGCCCAGATTTGCATTCTCTGTCCCCTCCCCTAACAGACAGGCCCCTCTAAAATGGTACTGTTGGCTGGTCCTCCAACAAGGGATGAGAAATTTGCCTACAATATGCCATTGGTACATGGCCTACATTCAGTCCCCCATGAGGAACCTGTTCCCTGAGGCAGTCATCCTCCACTACATGGACAATATTTTGATTTGTGGTCCCACTGACTGTTACCTGGATATGACTTTAAAGAAAACTGTAAAAGCCATTAAAAGAGCAGGTTTTGACATCTGGGAGGACAAGATCCAATGAGCCAGGCCCTGGACCTACCTCGGACTTTGGATATGTGAGCAAACTGTCATGCCCCAGCAACTGACTGTTGTAGTTGATAGCCTGAAATGTATCTTTTCCCATCTTTTAGTTGTGATTCCCCCCCAGCTTCTCTTTCTCCTGTTTACCTGGCGTCAAGTTACCATGGTTACTGAAGTTTCTCTCCTCAGCCCCACGGCGAGAGGCCGGATAGAGTAAAGAGAGGACCCCGCTGGCATTTCCAGCTGCTTGAAGTTTCTTTAGCCCAGGAAAGCACGCGGTTGAGAGAAGAGAACTCTTCTTTCCTACACGGAAGTTTGTAACTTTTTCCTGTCCCAGAATGCCTCTAAACTATGGAAGCTGAGAAGGCATGCTTACCTTGCCTTCCCTTTCTTTCCCCCCTGTGTTGCCAGGAAACCAGGCCCCCCCTCTCTCCCCTCTGCCCCTTTGTATAGAATACTCCCACACCTTTGTGGGCATTTGAAGAAGTTGGTGTCTGTTATTTCTTATCTTGGCGTGTGTAACCTTGATTTGTAGAAAGTTTGTAAGATGTACTAACTGAGAAAAATAATTGGTTCCCTCTCTGATGTTCCCTCCCTCCGAGAAACCCTGTTAAAAGAGACCCCCCCAGACCCCAAATCCTTTGTCTCTCGTCCTTTGGATTCCCCTTCACAGAAATAAACTGTGGAATGCAAACCAGAGAGAGAGTCCCCCCCTGATTTCTTTACTCGCTCTATAGACTTGGATTCTTGAAGAAAATCAGTGAACCCCACAAACATATGCTGGCTCGAAACTCGAGTGAAGAGAAACCTCATCACTGAGCTAGCCGGGCCACACTCGAGAAGATCGAGTCAACTGACCATCCAAGATGACCTGAAGACCCTGCAGAACCTCCATCAGCTCTGCAGGTCCATCAACTGGGTACATCCCTTGCTGACGACAACAATGGAGGACCTCGCACTCTTCTTCAATCTTCTCTGAGGCAGCGAGGACCTGGGCTCACTGTGTACCCTCACATCTGAGGCTCGAGGTTCCATCATCAAGGTCCAGGAGGTCCTGTCCTCTTGACAAGCCCACCGGTATGAACCCAGCCTGCCCTTCAACCTGGCCATTTTAGGTAAGGCCCCCCACTTTCATGGCGTTATCTTTCAGTGGGACACTTGAGAGACCCCCTAATCATCCTCAAGTGGGTGTTCCCCCATCAGCAGCTGACCAAAACAATTACAGCTACCCAAGAATTAATGGTAGAATCTGGTAGAAGGAAGGCCCAAGCTCACCTCTGCTCTCTTTCAGGGTGTGAGTTCACATGCATTCACCTACCATTGGCTACTGCTGGGGATTTGGAGCATTTGCTCCAGTTCCACAAGAGTCTTCAGTTCTCCCTAGATAGCTACCCAGGCAACGTTTCAATTCATCCTCCTAAATATAAATTATTCAATTCAGCTTTTAATTTAGTCTCTAAATTCCTCCAAAGCAAAACACCCCTCAAGGCTCTGACCATTTTTACTGACGGCTTAGGGCCTTCCTACAAGCCAGTAATGACTTGGAAGGATCTCAGAACGCAGGAGTCTGACAACCAGGTGGTAGAAGAGTTGCCACAGCTTGCAGAATTAGGGGCCATCATCAGAGCATTTGAGAAATTTCAGGAACCTACAAATGTAGTTACTGATTCTGCGTATGTTGCAGGTGTAGGTATGAGGGCAGAGCACTCATTTTTAAAGGAAATCTCCAAACCAAATTTATGCCAGATGCTTTCCAAACAGATTCATCTCATCTCCCACAGAAAACATCCCTTTCATATAACGCATGTAAAGTCACACACCGACCTCCCTGGTGCCATCACAGAGGGAAACAGGAGAGCACTTGCCATGACAGCTGGGAGAGAGAATGTGCTGGACATCCTCACTTAGGCAAAGATGTCCCATGCATTTTATCAAACATCCCAGTGCTCATGAGAATGTTTCACTTGCCATGGGAACAGGCAAGAGCCATTGTGGCCACCTGCCAAAACTGCCAATCCTATCAACTGCCATCCCTAGGCTCTGGGGTCAACCCCAGAGGCCTCAACAGTTGCCAAATTTGGCAAACAGATGTAACCCACTTCCCATCTTTCCGAATATCAAAATATATTCATGCATCTGTTGATACCATTTCAGGAGCAGTGCTTGCTTCAGCCTGTGTGGGAGAAGATGCAGCACATACCATCAAGCATCTTCTGGCATTTGCCACCCTGGGAGTCCCCAAAGAAATAAAAACTGACAATGGGACTGCTCACACCTCCCACAAATTAAACACCTTTTTCAATCAGTGGGGGGTGAAACATACCACAGGCAATAGTAGAAAGGATCCATGGCACCATCAAGCCAGTCCTTCACCAGCAGCAAGGAGGGACAGAGACCATGTCTCCCATTGAGAGACTCTGTAAAGCTCTCTATGTGATTAATTTCCTAAACTGCTCATTTTCAGAGTCGATCCCCTTGTACTCCGGCACTTCTCAAATTCAGCCTGATCTAAGCTCAATGAAAAGCTGCCAGTGCTGAACAAGGATCCTGAGATCCAGCAAATAGCAGGACCTTTCCCACTGATAACCTGGGGAAGGGATATGCCTGTGTGTCTGCTCCATCTGGCCCAAGATGGCTCCCAAGGAAGTGCATCAAACCACACCTAGCACCGACAAACACTGCCCCCAACAAAATAACAAGATTCCCTCCAAGTCTACCACAGAACTGCAGGATCAAACATCAGCTGCCTGGAGACAGAAACACTGCAAAACATGGCTTCTACAAAGCCTATATCGCCCAGTCACCAAGTCACAGACAAAACATCTTAAAGATGCAAGCCAACAGGCTAAGCACCCTCTACCCATTGCTGCTTCCCCCTGTTATTTCCCCAGTCACTTACCTCCTATTATTCCCTAAACTCACATTTTCCCTTATACTTACCTCCCCCACACTTCACTCTTCAGTCCCTTTCCCTCTTCCCTAAACTTCCCAACAGCACCTATACCTTAACCTTTTTTGTTTATCAAGGAAATGGGGAATGAAGAGTGGAGGGGAAAAATAAAAATCAGGGAGATATCCCCTCCTCTTCCCCTCCCCAAAAAAAGAAAAAAGAAAAAAATAGGAAAGCTAACAACCTATGTTTACTTTGAGGGCCTCTGCTGATTTAACCTGTCAGACCACAGCCATCTCCAGGAGAAATCAGTTTCTCAAAGAGGACATTAAGGAGCTTCAAACCAAAAAAAGACCCTAAGTGTTTTGAAAACTTTGACATTTGTGACTGAGAGGCTGGGTTGCCTCTTTCCTTAATAATGTGTTGTGGATTCTTTTGGTTCTTTTTAGTTATCGCTGTTGTGTTTTTTTGTATTGTGTATGTTTTCTACACTTCTTTAAGAAGGCTGTTGGGGAGGCTTTTTTAATTAATAAAGAAAGGGGAGTTGTGGCTGACAAGGTGGTCAGCAGTGTGGCCACTCTCCCCGGAGGGAAGGACCGTAGGCTCCAGCTTGCCATTCTCCCCCTGAGGGAGAAACTCTAGTTAAAAGTTTTCTGTACCCTATGCAAATTCTGTGTATCTCATTGGTTCTTCCCCTTTCCTCTACCCTGGAAACCCCAGCTGATATAAACCCCTGTTTGTTCTTACTCCCTGGCTTTTCGTCACTGCACCCCGCCAAAGAAGGAGCTGAATAAAGCACCCCAAGGAATTCTATACGAAGGCTCTGTCTCTTTCCTTCCATGTCACCTGAAGAGCTGCATTCACTCAGCAGCCCTTTTCAGGGCTCAGAGCTGAAACAGCAGAAGCAGCTGCAGATGTGCCCATGCTTCCAGGATGTCTGTTTCCCAAGACGCTTCTCTAGGAAGGTCGTGGCACCTGACCACCACCCCAGCCACGACATATACTTTCCAGCATATGCAAGACCCAGCTCTTAGCTACTGTAAGCCTGAACTGCACTAAAAAATAAAAGACAAAAGAAATATTATTTATGGGACTATTCATCAAACACAGCTCAGCACAGCAGATTCAATCTCATAAGCTTCACAGGTCTGGTTCTTTTAAAATCAAATTGTGTGATGATGTGAAAGAAGATCATAAATTTGGATTACAAGTAGGTGGTCTATATTAACCTGTACAAACACTCCTACACAGCTCATCAGCAATGAGAAGGCAAAAGAGAAGGGTAGTGACTTCCAATATATGTACACAAATAATAAAACATCCAGAAACTCAAGTTCATGTGAGAATAGCTGAATTATGGTTAAAGACAGAGCATTTAAGACAGACAACTACTGTAATGATTCCTTGTTCTCACTGCTTCTCTTTTCTCCACTTACTTTTTTTTGTAGTTTGTTTTAATTGTAGAGTAGAACCACATGGTATCACACAACATTTGCCACATTTCTCTTGCCGATTTAATAAGCAGTAAGAACTGCTTAATTCAGAACAGCACTCTGCAGTATTGCACCAATTAAACTGATTACAATGGATATTTATTCACTGAAACACTACCATTAAGCTGGAGTGGTACACTGAGTGCCACAGCCCCAAGAAAATATTATTATTTTGTTAAAGTGTAGCTCTGGTTCTCCTACAAAATGAAAATAACTTATGTTTGATGTGTTTATGAAATACACCACTAAAACTTGTCAGCAGACCTGCAGAAAACAGAAATATATTGACTGAGCTACTGAATTCAGATCTCTTCAACTGTTTCTTTAACCAAGGAACAATAACCACTCAAGAAATTCTCTTCCCGTGGTTAAGCATCTAAAAATATGAAACTGTTTTAAATCTAATTTCATAACTCTTAAAATCACTTTGGGTGCAATGGAAGAAAAGAATAAATGGCAACAAGAAAAATAAAGTAAGGCTTCTCTTCCAAACTTTATTTCTTTTAGAGTGTAGTAAAAAGTAAAGCTCTCACCTGCCCAAAATTTCCCTAACACTGAGTGACCTGCACATAGGTTACTTCTAGGTGATATTAATCCAGTGGGAGATTGCAACCAATGATGCACCATCTACCTCCTCAGAATGGACCCCAGACTCAAATGGAAGGAAGAACACTGCATATGGACTAATTAACATGGGAAGTGAGGAATATAATTAACAAATAAGGGTTTGGGTACTAATTAATGCAAAAATTATGTAACTGCTAACCAATGAATGCTGATTCATTTGTTTGTTGAAATGTATAAAAAGTGTAAAGTTTTGATGACTAGGGAGTCAGCATTTTGTGGGTTGCTACCCAGATCCCTGCTTGGAACAAATTGGAATAAAAAATAGAAGTAACTCACCTCAGTTTGTGGATCAGCACTGTACAGGTAACAAGCCCATGTTTAAGACAACAATAATGTATATTTTATATACAGCAGCAACATCAAATCTGCCTTGATCTTTCTTAGTAATGCCTTTTAAATACTTAATAACAGATTGTACAGAGCTTTGAAAGGACATGAAAATGTCACTACTTGCCTGTGCAAAAAAATTGAACAGTTGCAGGATAACTACTTCTGTAGTGAAGTAAACTTTATGGCCATGGAAAAAAACACCAGAGTATTAACTTCATTCACTATGAACAAAGAATCTCTTATCTGAGGATGAAAGAGAGCTTTATCTGGATGCCTCCTTAAAGACATTGATGGCATGATGGCATTAAGCTATCATCTATTTGGCTATCTATATATTAAAAAGTGCCAAAAAGCAGTTTCATCAACTGTTTTAAAAAGTAACAAACTCACTGAGTGTAAGAATTGCACTGAAAATGCTGGAAGTTGCAAATTAATAGGCTCAGAGCCAAGTTATGACAAAATAAAGGATTCTTAAATAATTTAATAATCTACCAAGGATCTGCTAATGTAACCACCTTATTTCTTTTTCATAAACCTCTGCCTTTTTCAATCCAGATGACATCTAGTACTTCTTTTCTAAGCTTAAAGCTGTTTCTGAAATATTTTCATTACTCAAAAGGGTACTGTATTAGACCTCAAATCAGATAAATCTTGATGTCTTTTTCCTCTACTGTTAAGTTTGGAACTATGTTCAAAACCACTCAGATGTAGCTCAAAAATCCTTGACACCACCTTATAAGCGTATATCATGCTTCTGGTTTCACCTCAATAGCAGCTGGAAGAAGAATTCTGCCTATGCAGCACATGATGTCTATCACTGACAATGTTGCCAATATTTGGTTTGATGGGAACTTGTTTTCTTTTGACTTCTACTTTTAACTGTTGCTGAATTCACTCAGTTAACACTTAGAATGTGATTCCTCAATGAAGAAATGGACCACTATACTTGAACCAAAAAGTCAGAAAAAAAAGATCCAGAATAATAGAAAAAAAAATAGAATAGAAAGAACAGGAAAAAAAGAAAAATAATTAAAAGGTATTCCCTATACTGCACAGCAGGTAAGATAGTGATAATGAAATTAGTGATTTAGGATATTGGCTCTAACAATTATATAGTCCATCAGAAACCAGCAGCTGCACATTTGTGTTGGAATCAGCTAAGCTGGTCTATTTATGTACTTGGTTCACCATAGCTACTCTCAGGATATTTGACAGCTCTCCATTGGTATTACCTTGTATGTGGCCATCCCACACCTTCCCAAAGTGGCTAATAGCATACACAACTCTCTCCTAATTCAAAATCAAATTACAACATTACAATGTTACATTGGAAAAATGGCCAGTGAAAGGCATTAGGTTGTACACCATCTTCTTCAAGCAGATTTCTTCATCTAAATAATCCAATTCTTGCCTCAGAAGTGACCGAAGTGCTCTGCGGAAGATTATCTTTTAAATTAATCTACCACACGGTTGTATGAATCTCAGTTCTACAGACAAACTTCATTAACAAATCAATTCAATTTTCCTGAATGTTCTGCTTCACTTTATTAAGCTGATAATTTAAACTCAGTACTGCATTATTTTGATATGTAACTAAAGGTAAGTTAATTACCTTTATTTTTTCTTATATATGAATGCAGTGAAAACATGTTTCAGGAGGCAGCTCTTTGTTATATACTTCATTGTTTTATTCTTAGCTGTAACTGATATCAGGTGACTATTATCAGTCTAATCATACCTTTTTCCTCCATAATATTATTATTATTCTCAGTATAATGACATAAATATCTGTTTAGAAATTGAGGCAATCAGCATTATTTATTGCTATATTTTCATTAGCTAGAAATCTGCAGAGAATACAAGGCTGTGACTTCTTTCTGTCCTTCATGGACATGGAACCTTTGAACTTCAGAACTAAGGTTTCCCCATCTGACCTTCCTCACCTGGCCTCTCTGACCTTACCATACCTATGTTGAAAGTCAATTTTTCACACTTAATTTTCAGATCTCTTACTCTCCATTTCTCTGTTCATACAATCTTTCCTTCACCTTGGCACCCTATCTCTCTACTATGCCATGTATCCTAAAATAGACAGTGTATTTGATACATTCAAAATTAATCTTGATGTACTTAGAATACAGTCTCCAGATTTAAGAGGAAATCAATAATTAACCTGTGTAATTTCATCATGAAATGATGTTTAAAAACCCTACTGCCTACATATTTAACAGGTAACTGTGGTATTGATCTATGTAATATACATCAAAATATACATAACCTAACCATTTATGACATATCTCATCAAAGAGCTTTCTTGATGTCCTACAACCTCTAATGACTCAACTGCATCAATCCTAAACTAAACTCAAACTTTGTGATAATTTTCTTTATATTACATTATAGTACCAGCTCAGAAAAGGTCATTTTTTCTACCTAAATAGACACAATTGACTCTAAATACTTCAATTTTCAGATTCTAAACATCAGTTCAGGGAAGAGATGCCAGCAGCACCAAAATGCTAGCAAAAAAGTGGTTTATAGGCTGATTTGAAATCAGGGAAAGGAGTTCAGGACCATGCATACTTAGCAAAAGTGATCAAAGCACAAGGAAACAAAGCAATGGTAACTTTTATGCTACAGTACCACTGGATTTACACCTTACATTATGAATTAAAGCACATACAGGTCTTACAAATAACCCTCAGAATCTCAGTAGTTGAATCCTGCATCCCCCGTACAATTCACCTGCTATTATTATCCATGGTAGCCATATTAAAGATAAAACATGGATACTTAACTCATGTTAGGATCATGCTTTCATTTTGCTATACATATACACTACAGAAATATGATTTCTGTGTTATCAAACTGCATTTCAAGTTCTCTCTCATACTGAGGGATTCTACTCTATTTGCTAATTTTCTATAAGTGAGTAAATGAGAAATACAGTGACCGGACATGAACAAATTTCATCTCTAATAATTTTTTATAGATGGAATACTAAATATTATTTGCCCAGTGTCTGGTTCCATTCTATATATAAAGATGAAGTCCATACATGAACTATTTGATGAAAACATTGCAACTAGATCCTATATAAAGATGTACGATGAACTTGCTTTAAACTATTATTTAACCTCATAGTGCAAAGTAACAAAATCTTTCCTCATACAAATGACATCTGATTTTACTGTGACACCTCTTAACATATTTAGCTTCAGACTTCAAAATATTCACGTTTTGTGAAAAACAAAAACAAACTAAAACAATGAGCAAGTACAGCATAATTTTGAAAATATCTTGCTAGGTGTGCATTGTCAATATTAAATAGTAAGAATTCAAAGCTCATTTTTATTATCAATAATTCACTACTACTGCAGAATGTCAGTATTCCAAAAAGTAAACCCTGTGCTTTTAGTTCTGCACCTACAGCTTCTGTTTCAAAGCAGTAATATTGCACATACATAAACTATAAAGGACATCTAGAATGAATAAATAAAATGAAGAAGACTGCTTTAGTGGACTGCAAATGAACAGCACTATAGGCGCACCTTACTACAACTGGTATGTACCATGTCTGTTTTGCACTGGTGAAGTCTATGAAGCCTACTCTACACCAAAAAACTGAGCCTCTAAGTCACTCATATTCTCAAAAATACTAAAGCTAAAGGCCGGAGACACATTTAAATTAGAACTCAAAGTTAAACCTTCATAACTTCTGAAATATTAAATCATCACCAAAAATACATTTTTAGAGGTATTACTCGTATTTTACACTATGATGTCCCTTTCCAGAAAGAGGTATTTCAGACCTGTGGTTTAATGAAAGGTCTGGACTAAAGACCACACTTCATACAAATAAAAAGCCTGGAAAAAGCAATCCTGTTTTGGCACAAAACCTAAAGTTTAAACCACTCATTTTTGAAAGTGAGTTCATACATGAGCAACATATCCTTTCCCTTTTAAAACAGACAGATTATTTGAAATATTGTCCTACCAATTTTCTTCTGTTTTTATAAACATTATTGTTAGTGTGTTCACTACAATCACAGTTAAGCTCTGCACCAGATCAGGATAAGCCAAGACCAATTTTCCTCATTATTAAATGAGGAAATACTCTTTGGCTCTTCTTTTTTTAAAATTGTCTGTTCCAGACCTGTTGAACATTACTATTCTCCACAGTACACAGAACTCACTCTATTGATAACTGATACAGCATTCCTACTCTATAATAAATTAATCATGAAAATTAACATTAAACCTGTCCCATGCACTATGAGCATGCAAATAGCAAAAAAAGCCAAAACCATCTCAAAACTTTTCTGTATCAGATGATGATAAAAAGATATATTCAGGACAGAAGTCATTAGCACTAGCCATCATTAGCACACTCCCCACGCCAAGGGCAGAAATGTACCAATCTAACAGTGATGTCTGAATTCCCCACCTTTGATATTTTGTTTTAAAGTAGAACATTTGCTCTGTGGTCAACATAATCAAACATAAAGAAAAAGAGCTTCTACAATTGTATATGAAAACTAACTGGTGGAGACTACTGCAGGGGGAATAAGTGTTTCAAAAAGCAGCACATCAGAAAGTAGCCTCAGAAAAATTTTCAGTCCTCCTACCCATTACAGAATACATGATCATATTAACTTTTTATTTATTTATATGTATATACACATGCATGTACCTATATATAAACATACCTAAAAAGAAGTCAGCACAAAGCCACAGTTAACAAATAGAACGGACATGACTTATTAGCTCAGAAGCTTCAGATTTCAAATTAAGAAGTTGATTTCATGTAATACTCCATTACAAAGATCCAATAAAAATGCCTCAAAAGCTTGAAATAACAGGATTGTGCACCTCAGCTGCTCAAGGGCAAACATGAACTAAAGGATGCTCATGTGATGACAGTTAAAATGATAACATACAGTTGATGATTAAAGAAATTTTATATATATTCATAATCTCTCATGTTTCCAAAGTTAAAAGAAGTACAGGCTACCCCTTTCTTCCCTGAAACATACATCTATCAAATAAAAATGAGATTATCAGATGGAAAGATAAATCATATTTTGATATTATTGCTTTGATATTATACTTCTATTGTTTATTTTTTTCAAGATTTTTGGTTTGCCTGAAGGGTTTTAGCTGGTTTATTTTACTTTTTTAACAGAAATATTAAAATGTTAGTCTGGACTCAGAATGGATGAACCTTATAAAACAATACTTTAGCCTCTTCCAGACAGGAAAGATGTGCAGAAGGGAGATCCTGATATTTTATTTAACATCAATAATATTGCCAGTTATTATACACTCATTCAGTCAATGAATCTATAATTTACAGGAAACTAGCATTTGATGTAAGTTAATTCCAACTTGCCAAATATATTTCTCTTGATAAGTCCAAAACTCTTACAGAGAACACTTTTCCTTTTAAGGACATCAATACAAGGCAACAAGAGATTTAAATTAATATTGAAATCTTAATATATATGACAAATTTTATAAACTTAACAATTGATGAAAAGTACAATTATTTACTAAGGATTTGAGCTTCATTTTTACCTACCTCAATTGGAATGAATCATTTTATGAGCATAAATAGCCTATGAATTCAATAGTGCAGAATACAATATAGAACACTGGGGGAAATTTTCAGCTACCAATATGAAATTTTGAAGCAAAATGGAATTCTCCAGATACATGCACTACACTGTGCAGAAATGCCCAGTCACAGAAACAGGATTTAAAGGACAAATGACAATGATGTTGGCATTCCCAATCTCACACAAAAGAGAACATGACAATGATTTAATTATTTTTAACTATATTGGATTGGTGTTTTTTTGACAACCTTAAAGTATCAATGTAGTTCTTACTCAGTTCAAAGTTTCAAGTCCTTTGTTATTTTTTCCTTTATAATCCTTGCTCTGCTGAATTTAATTGCCTTGGCAATGCCAGAACACTGCCTGATCCTAACAGGTCAGCATTGATTGCTCTAAACTAATTGGTTCCTTCATTACAGAGAAAATGAGGTAAAGAGAAAAGGCAGGTGTACTCTTGCACAGTCAGCTGGACTTCAGCACTTGCGCTTCTTCTCACTCATTAACCAGCAACCAATCAATCAGGAACCTGCCCAGAACCCACAAATACTATTCATCACTTCTGACATGCAATGGTTTTAACAGGTCACTCAAGGAAAGGATATTTGAGATATCTATCTCTAGAGCCTTTAAAGCTCATACTGTTTTTAAACTTCTGTCCATGAGAAAGGAAAATTGAATTGTTACACTCCTATATAGTTCCAGTCTAAACATTGAATGCAAAATAAAATCTGTTAGCTATTTGTCCAAGACAAGAATTTGTGGTGCACCTAATTTTAAGTGTTCTTTATTGTGAAGAACTTTGATGGAGTGAAAGATCACAGCTGAGATAAAGAGTGCAGACAGCCCAATCCTTGCTTAAAGCTCATTTTCTTCTGTACTTCCATGGTCCTTAGTTGAACAAATTAAAAATGACAGTGAATGTTAAACCTAAAGCTTGACACATCATTTTTACCTTCACCTTTTAAAATATCTGAACACTGCTTGTACTTCCAACCATTTCACATCACTTTTTCTTAACAGTCCCTTTATGGTCAAGCTGCATATTTCATTTGCCCTTCCAATTGCAGAAGACCCCCTCTACTTTGCTTGTCAAAATTACTAACTGTTCAATCAACTTTTCAAGAAGAATCATCTTTAAGAAATATATGGACTGGTCAGTTCTTATTCTAGTCAGTTATTCATGTTTGTTTCTTTTTCTTTCTCTGATTGTAAACTTCACACAATATGCCTTGTCCTTTGTTCATTAACACAGATTTGTAACTTCACAGTACTATCAGTTTGAAATATTGCTATCAAGTTGATTTCAGGAGAAAAAAAAATCAAAGAGATACTATACTGAACATAGAAGCAGGGAATACCATGTTTGAAAAAGAACAACCAACACACCAACAAAACACCTCAGGAGGAGAAATAAACAAAGCATGAGAAAACAAGAAATGAAGAAAGGGAAGAGGCAGTAGACAACAGATTGTGTGAATCAAGAAAGAGTAGCACCACTTTGATAAGGAAAAAAAATTCCAATGAAAGATAATGCATTACTTCTACTAAAAGAACCAGAAAAGAGAAACATCAAACTAGTATGTCACTTTATGGCACACTGAATGCTAAAAAAAAATTAAGAAGGCTGCAGAAATATAGGTGTGATCCTTTTATTTGCAAATCAGTGTAAAAAACACTTCTCTCCCAGTTATGTCTCCTGTCTAACAAGTGAAAATATTAAGGTTATTATTTTGAACAAATCCTCAGAAACTGACGGAATCCACAGAATATCATAAAGAAAAAAACAGGTGTTTTACCTGTGTTCTTTGTAATAGAAACATGACATGTGACCAGTCATACTATAACCTAATTTCAGTTGGGAAAAGTTTTAGCCATTATATCATATGCATCCCCAGACTACTATAACAATTCTTAACTACACAGCAATATGGAATTTCCAAGCATAAATAAATTAACTCATTCTTTTCCTAAATGTTTCATCTGCTATGACACACAGAATCAGCTTGCTTTCTGCTGCTGTTTTTCACCTCCTTTTTTACCCTCCCTTCCCTTTTGAAACCTTTGAAGCACGTGTCCTGTGTATCACTTAAAGGCCATTATTTCTGATAAGATGATATTGCTATGCAGGAACAGTCTCCTGTGAAGCAAATCAATTTACCAATAGAGTACACTATGTAAATGGCTATTCACACAACCTAAGTTAGCAGTTTGGATTCTACCTGAACTCTGCATGATGATTTCAGCTCCCCATGTCTGGCTGGGTTATCCTTTGTCATCAGATCACACACAATTGCACATTCATGAGTAGGCAACTAACTCTGACAGAAATTGGATGGTTAGCCTTGCTATGACTATTCAGCAACACATAGTCCTGTCAGAAGAGAAGCATGAGCATGTTCAACAACAATTTTAAAGACTGTATGATTGTCCGATAAGTCAGAAATAATGTTTCAATGGTAAAAATACATTTCAGCAGATTTGTTACAATTGTTACAATTCTGCTAGAATTGTTACAATTCTGCTAGAAAAAAGAATAAGACATTTTACATATTACTGCAGAAAAAAACTGCATTTAAAAAAACCACCTAAATCAAAGGTTCCCACATTCTTTGGTCAGTGTCCATTCTCCAAGTTTTCTATGAATTTTAAACCTTTTGAGAGGTTTTTCATACATCCCTTCAGACCTTTCTTCTCTAAACAAGTTTGTCCAACTTTTCTCATAGGTCAGACTATGCTGGTTCTTGGTGTTCCCTTCTGGACTCTTCACACACTTTTTGAAGTGGAATTTTCTTTTTTCTAATGATAAAATTGTAATTCTCTCAAGAGTCCAGAAATAGCAAATCACTGAACTGAGTGAATGATGCTGATTCATATTACAAGTTATACTCCTGTCTATATATTAAAATAATATGTTTTGCACCAGCAAGTGCAATCCTATATCCAGTTTGGCTGGATATAGTGGAATAGTGAATTCACTAAAAATTGCAGAACTTCCTGGTGCTGAAGCACTATTCAGTGCTCCTTACCTGTATTCTCTAAATCATATATCCATCCCTACACATGTACACATCTTTTCTCTTGTTCTTAGGAAATTGCATTCTATTTCATTCAGACTGTGTATCCACTTTGTCAAGATCACTCTTAACTCTAATTTTCTCCTTTTCCATAACTGTATCTTCTCTCACAGTTTCATGCTATCTGCAAATTTAAGAAAAATACATTCCTAATATACAGAGTAGTGTGGACTGCATGAAAGACCCCATAAGTCCCGCTTCACATTATCATTCCATTTTCCATTTCTATTAAACTAGGATTTCAACAGGTGCCAGTCAAATTTTATATTCACTTTACAATACTTTCCTGTAGACTGTGTTCCTCTTGCTTGCATACAGAAATACCATTTTACTGTCAAAAGCTTTACTTACGACAAAATGTAACAAGCAGTGATTTATTTCTTATCCCTGCCCTGTTTTTCTGCCGCAGAAGGAAAATAAATTCACTATCTGTTTTTGACAAATCTGGTTTAGCTGACAGTAATTCCTTTATCTTTGAGTGCCTACAAACAATTTGGTTCAATTACTTTGGTTCAATTGCAAGTAATATTTTTCTGGAAACTGAAATTGTGCTGTATGACACAGTTCCTCAGCTCCCTCTTTTTGCTTCTTTTAAGGATGGGAAAGGAACAAGTTTGTTACTCATTACATATTTTCTATGAATTCATAAAATCAGTAAGTCTTCCAAGTTAATAGATACAAACTACAACTACTAGCTCAAAAGCTGTTTTCTGGGGAGTAAAAAGCAAGTTCTTTATTTCTGTAGAGAAATAAAATGGGAATTCAAATATAAATTCCAGGTACCAGCAGAACAACTTTCTTCCTGGTTTTACAATTACTAATTTTTAATTACAAGAATTACTGTCAAGAAATTGGAAGAATACATATTGTAAATTTTCAAGAACAGGTGATATATAGAGTTTAGCTTATTATTTATATTTCCCAATTTGCATGAGATTTTATTAAGAATAGAACAAGTACTGTTTCTTCCCTAACATCACTATTGCTCCTTACAGCCTTGTAGAGAGGTAAATAAGGAATTTTGGAATTAACTTTTGCATATCATAAAACCATCTACAGTATAAATGTAAAAAAACTTCAAAATAGAAGAGGAAAATTACACCTTACTAAATAATATTCTCTATGAACCACAAAACAAGAACATGCAGAGAAAGAAGTAAACATGATGACATGACCCCTTCATCCTTTTTTCTTAAAAGAAAAAAAAAAGACATTTGGAAACAGTTTAAATTAAATAAAATATTCACTGTGTTAAGACAGAATGTAATCCATAATGCCAAGAGCTCTATTCACTCATTTAATCAGATGCAATAGTATCCTTAAAAATACACCTGTGAGGGCTTCTCAGAGACCTCCACTGGAAGGCAGAAGAGGAGAAAAGACCTTAAGTGAGACTGTCCTATTTTGCTGCAACCCTCCTAAAAAGAAATAAAAACCAACACCTTAATTCTGGGAGGGAGGGAGGAAGGAATCCAACAGTTTTCTGACTTCTTGAGACGATCCCACTCAACAGGAAAAGCTCTGCAGGTGAATGCTTATCTTACTGGAAATGCACAGAAACTACAGTTCAACACATATGATACGACGATTATAGCTCTGAAAAACAAGTCCACCTTATTTTTTTTTTAATTTGCTGACTGAAATCAGGAGAATTGTGACAGCTGATCTACTAAGTGTTCATAAGAATTATCTGTTGTTTTCTACCTAAACCTATAGAAACCTGTGTTTCAAAGTCTGTATCATATATGGAGGTTAAATATATATAAATCCACATATAAATCATATATGGAGGTTAAATATAAATAACAAAATTGAGATAAGAACTATTTTAAAAATAATTTATTTTTCAAAATGTAAATTGTGTTCTGGAAGGCACAACAAATGCAAGGAAGACAATTAATTCTGTCTTGTTCTTCTGTATGCAGAAAGTAACAATGTTGAGGTAAAATTACATGCAGCTTTTATTTATTTGAAATAATTGTTTTATAATATAAATGGGAAGCAAGGAGGAAGAGTCTATTGCATTTGTTTGTTTCATGCAAGTAACTGCATGTTAATTTTACCATTATTTCAAAATTTGGAGACTCAGGGTAAGGGAGCAGAAAGAAAATCAGCTGTGTCAATAATAATGTCTTACATGCTTTGCAACAAAACCCTGAGAGCAGCATTCCCACTTTACGTAAGTGGTTGCCCATTTAAAAATGTTTTACAGTGTTTTTTACACTTCAGTAACATCAACCTGTGGTGCTAGTAATATATCAGTATGTTTCATGTTGGTATCCTTGTACTATTTAATGCAAAACTCAGAAACCTGTCAGACAAATCCGTACCTTAGTACCCCCCAAAATTTATACTCTGATTTGATACACTTAAAATCCCTCTGGGGCAGCTGAAGTAACAGGTTTGTTTAATCTGTAAGTATGAAGCAAAAATATTGTTATGTTTCCTCCTTTAGGTATATTTTCTGACAAGAATAGCCTCAGAAATAGCAAGGGGCGAGATAAAATCCAAAAATATGCCTCAGAAAAAAAAGCCACGTGCTTTAGTAAGCCTGATTTTCAAACTTATTATAGTATCCTTTGATGACTGTAGTCATGTGGAATAGTGCTCATTCTTATGTTACAAGAGAGATTAATTACCAGCTCTTCCTATTTCAAGCTCAGTCACTTTACATTCAATTTTTCTTCATGTGATAAACGAATCTTAAAACAAATTAAAAACCCATGATAAAATTGTAAAATATTATTTCAGATATTGTCAGTCTTAGTACTGTAATTCTAAAATTGTGACCAGGAGAAACCTTCAGTGTGGGAAGAGCAGTACTTCCATGCAGGTTTAACTTAAATCCACAAAAGGCTGTTCAAACCACTTCCAGGCTGAGTCCAGCAGGGCTGCTGAAGCATTTCCCACCCAAACTTATTATAGTGGAAAAAGGACAGCACCAGTACTCAGACTGTAAACGAAAAAGGAAAGAGACTTCACAGCAGGAGTGGACAATGCTCATTCCTGATCATCAGGAGTGGAAAAGCAGAGGACAGAGGCTTCCACGCAGGTTTGCAGAAAAGAAGGTTGGGCTGCACTGGGACCGAGATAACTGATAACCCACTCTGCAGCAGCTCTTAAATAAAAACATCTTGGAGATATCTCTGCTGAACTTTGCAGCAAAAGAGGATTAAAACCCAGGCACTAACTATAGGTTACTAACAACCAGCTGATACTACTACTGCCCCTCCCATTTCCCTGGGTGTAATTTTTAGCTAAGGTAAAGATAATTCAAACTCCCAAAGCAAAAACTGATCTTTGTCTGTACTTGTATACTTCAATTCACTGTAAGAAATAAAGTCTGCACATTGTTAAACGTAACATCTTTCCTTCGATAAAAGGCTCTTCAAACTGTAAAGCTGCATTAACAGTTTTCTAACTCTAAGGACTCATGTTCATTCCTTTCAGATGGACTGTTAATAAAGTTTAGCAGTAGAATTTCAAAGACCCAAAATAGCTGTATCCCACTGCTAAGGATCCATGGGATCCATTTCTTATGTCATTATGGAGAAGAACACTGAAATAAAAGTCAAGACACTGTTCCATACTTATTTTCAGCCTGGGATCATACTTACTTTTATAGGAAATCTCTTCACTGTATGTTCAACTAGAATAGTTTCATGCTTACCTTACTATTCTGCTAATAGATCAACCTCTATTTTTAATACAAACTTCTTTTTCTGCCAGTGGCTTGCTGTTTCTCTGTGAAATAACAATAAGCTCTTGCATTTCATCACAGTTTATGAGTTGAAAACCCATCCAACAGAGTTAAAAAATAGATGACTATCTAGGCTAAAGTAAAACTTTGAGACATTCACTGCAGTCTGGACATTACAACAGTATCCTGATCATCACAGCTTCAGTGACTTTGACACTGTTGTTGACCTTAGTAAAGGAGAAAATCCTACCAAAATAGAGCTAAAATTACAAAAATTATAACAATAAAAACCACTCTGAAAAGTCATTTATTTACCGTTTTTCCCATTTTGTTGATATTTTTGTTTAACAGATGAATAAGAGGTGGCAAACACTTTCAATTTTCAAAAAAGTATCTTTCATCTCAAAGTTAGCACTAGCCCCTTTTCAATTAATTGTTCAATCAAAACATGCAAATTACACCAAGTAAAGTATATTTGGAAATTAAAATTATTGAATGACAAATTAACACCTGAGAGCCATTTTCCTATAAATTGCTTGACAAAAAGAAGCTTCAAGAACACTAGATCTGTAGCTTTGACACTTTGCAATTTCAAGTAACATCAACAAATTTTGCTTTTGAAAAAATATTGTAAGCCTACAAAATGAGAATTAGTTACATTTATTTTACCACTCTATTGAGTATATTTCTCTAACTTTGCTGCTGCTCCTGTCACCCACCACCTTTCAAGGATGGTAGAAAATACATCAGCAGCAGATTGAGTATTGCTTCACTAGTTACAATACTGCCCTTTTGTTAGTAAGACAAACTCTGTTTTTGACATGATAAGAAACCACATAACCAGTTGAAGTTTTGCTTATCTCAAAGATTAATCTATTCTGCCCATTACTATACTATCTTAATGATAATATAGTTGCAATAATAAAATCAGAGCAAAGAAAACTGAGTCTACAGATTTCAGCCAGAGAACTTCATCTCCAGACCATAATTTCTAAATAGGATAATTATTTTTCTAAGACAGTAGGAAAAGAAGCAGGGGGGCAGACAATTCTTTTCCAGTCAAACTTATCCTTCTGTATTAAGACACTTGATATATTTAATATACTTTCAGACCAAACAAATCAGTTTTCAAACTCATTCAATGGCATATTATCATTCCTACTTTCAATATGTTTCTTTTAGCTCCCAGAGATCAGGCTCCACAGCAATCACCTCGAATACATCACTTTACTTATCATACTGTCCTCAGCTGGGGGTCAGTTCTGGTGAGGACATAAAAGACAATGCTAAAACAACCTCAGACACTAATGACTTAGCAAAACCAGCAATGCCTCAAATACATTGGCCTATCAGAGAAAGAAGGCTAGAAACAGGATTGAAGGAAAACATCAGCACTACTACCAGACTCAGAGAAGGAAAATAGCTACAAAGTTTGTACGTGAAATGTGAATGCCTAACTTGGGAAATATATTTAAATCAGCTTTCTATTAAGCTAATATGGATACCTTCTGGCAAGAGGCAGATACAAAGTCTATTTTCAATTCAATTCTCTATTCACCACATTGTTTCTGAACCAGGAATATCACATGGAAAGAATATTTTTCATTAAATACATTTGATTCTCAAAGTATGTCAATTAAAAGTCCAAAACCAAAAGTCCCTTAAACCTATCCTCAAGAAAAAAGGCAAACTTGATTAAACAAGCTTATCTTCATTTTTCTGGATTGGTTATTCTAGCATATGGAGCACTAGTCTGCAATACACAAAACGAATCGCAAATTCATCACATCTCATGCTACTTTATACATATTTACATTTCTGCTCTTTT
Source organism: Pseudopodoces humilis (assembly GCF_049639895.1). Taxonomy (NCBI): domain Eukaryota; kingdom Metazoa; phylum Chordata; class Aves; order Passeriformes; family Paridae; genus Pseudopodoces; species Pseudopodoces humilis. Next base: position 30,398,462 of record NC_142202.1, on the reverse strand, counting down.
AATGTCAGCTATACAATAAACCTAACTCCTATTATTCAAAATGTAAAGTTAATTCTTACTACAGCATTATTTACATTGTTAACAATAATTTCAAATGAAAAAGATTTCTTTGAAATGCTACAGTAGAATTTTTACAAAGAACTAAGGAATTACAAAGATTTAAGGAAAAGTAAAAAAACTTTTGGGCTGAAGGAGTAGCCTTTGTAGGATTTTAGCCTAGCCAGTACAGTAATATTTAAGAACAAATCTTTTCTATATCCATGTCACTATACAGAAAAAAATAAAACCAAACCCAAATGACACCTTTGACCAACATATCCATATCAGGGGAAAACTACAGAATCAGTGTAACTGTACCACCAACATTTTTTAGGGAATTAGTATAATATACCCATCCCTGGAGGTGTTCAAGGCCAGGTTGGATGGAGCTCTGAGCAACCTGGTCTAGTGGAAGATGTCCCTGTCATGGCAGGGGGTTGGAACAAGATGATCTTTGAGGTACCTTCCAACTTGAACCACTCTATGATTCTACACAGAGCAGGAAAACAACACCTTCTTTACAAAGGCTTGATGGTGGTATATTTATATTGCAGAGTGTTGAAGACCAAAAAAAGCCACTAAAAGTTATTTGTAGGATTAAGCAAAAGCAACTGAAGGCTATTCCATTTATTCCATCCTTAACTGGTATATACCACTCTCTCACACTTCCACTGATTCAACTCTGCAGCTACCCTGGGCCATTACCGTGTGTGCATCCTGAACAAGAGCTTTTTTACACCCCCCACATTATACCATACCACATCCCACAAAGTATACTGTGGTACAGTGTACAGCACATAGAATCTGTGCCAGAAAAAGATATTCAATACAGTAGACAGGTCAAATTTCTACCAAAAAAAGAAAATAGAAATAATAGAAAATAGAAATAGAAAATAGAAAAACGTAATAGGAAATAGAAATAGAAAAAAGAATAAAGGAGGAAAAAAAATCCAAATAACCATTGTAGGAATTTGGCTAGGTTACTGAAACACAATGTTTTCATTCCCTGTCACATTTAACAGCAATAACTACCAGTCATTTAAAATGCTGTTAATTTTCCAGTGGACCTCTCTTTTCTCTTTCACAAAATTTTGGCAATAATGGAACTTTCTGTTTATAATATACTACTCATGTTTGACTGTCATTCATGTTGAGAGCATAATTAAGACTACAAGTATTAGCAATGTTATGTCACTTTATTTGCAGTTTCTTCTCACTCAACAGATGCACAATGGTTCTTCCAATACGCAATGTTTTATGAAAGTTCATTTAAGCCATAACAAATTATCAGTGAATATCTTTATTATACAAACTGTGTACAGACTTGGTCTACAGCTGTGAAAAACTAACTTCTGCTATCCCTTGTACCACTTTAGTCTGCAAATAAAGGTGAACAGAAGTGTTAAATCTCTGCATTGCACATAAAAATCCTCGAAATTCTGCATCCTTACATGAAGGACTCCTGCGCATTTGATGCCTACACACCTTAGTGTATCCAACTAAAACTTTTCCTTGTATTCCGTGATACAGTGGCTATGTATACACCAATTCCCCACTCCCCACTGACTTACTCATTCACCTTCCTCCATGCAGCCTCAAGTGCTTCCTCTTCTCAATATCCCACTTCCTAAGATACATGATCCAAGTGCTTCAACCATTTGCTTCTATGCTGAGAAAGAAGCTAATGCAGTACTCTCAAGGGCAGAGCTCTGAGTTCACAGAATCAATTAGGCTGGAAAAGACCTCTGAGATCCTCAAACCCAACCTATGACCAAACACCAACTTGTCAACTAGACCATGGCACTAAGTGCCACGTCCAGTTGTTTCTTCAAAAACTACAGGGATGGTGACTCCACCACCTCTCTGGGCGGTCTGCTCCAATGCTGGACAACCAATCCCATTAATAAATTCATCTTGATGTCCAATCTGAACCTCCCCAGCACCACTTGAGGCTTGGTCCTTTTGTCCTGTCGCTGGTTGCCTGGCCTCACCTTGAATATTGTGTGCAGTTTTGGTCACTGCAATGTAAGAAAGATATTATAGAGCGCCCAAAGAAGGGCTGTGAAGACGGTGAAGGGCCTTGAGGTGAACCATATGAGGAGTGGCTGAGGTCTTGGTCTGTTCAGCCTGGAGGAGTCTGAGAGGAGACTTCATTGCAGTTACAACTTCCTCATGAAGGGAAGAGGAGGGGCAGGCACTAATCTCTTCCCTGTAGTACCCAGTGCCAGGATCTGTGGGAAGGGCCTGAAGTTGTGTCAGGGGAGGGTGGATATTAGGTATTAGAAAAAGGTTCTTCACTCAAAGGATGGTTGGGCACTGGAACAGGCTCCCTAGAGATGTGGTCATAGCATCAGCCTGACAGAGTTCAGTAAGCATTTGGACAATGCTCTTAGGTGTTGTGACTTGCCTCGAGCAGACAAAGAGGTACTTTTAGATAAGCACTGTCCCACCCCAAACCCCTTGTGAAGGACGGCCCAGGAGTTCTGATTGGGATTGAGTCCCTGGGGGGTTTCTCCCTTGCTGTGTTTCTAGTGGTCCCTGACCCTGAACTCCACCCTCAAGGGTGGAGACCCTCAAGAGTTCTGTCCCTCAAAAAGCCCTGCTCAGCCTCTGTTCGGGGCTCTGTGTTCTGGATCTGAGTTTGTTCCCATGCTGAATAAATGGTTTCATGAACCAGGAGCCCGTCTCCTGGTGTTCCATGCTGGTCCCCAGAACCCCGCGGCTTCCCTGGACAAGATCCTGAGGTTGCGGACTGCAACACTCAGGCACATGGTGTCATTCTTGCGGTGTCCTGTGCAGGGCCAGGAGTTGGACTTTGATGATTCTTGTGGGCCACTTCCAAATCAGCTTATTCTGTGAATCCATAGGGACCCCCCCAGAGCCTCCTTTTATCCAGGCTAAACAACACCAGCTCCTGCAGTTGCTCCTCAAAGGACTTACCCTAGTTCCCTTCTCTGGACACATTGCAGCACCTCAATGTCCCTGTAGTAAAGGGCTCAAAACTAAACACAGGATGCAAGATGTGGCCTCACCAGTGCCAGGTACAGGGGTACAACCACTGCCTTGATCCTGCTGACCATTCTATTGCTGATACAAGCCAGGACTGGCTTTCTTGGCCACCTGTGCACAGGCTGGCTCATGTTTGGCTGGCTTTCAGCGAGCACAAGTTTGTCCCATCTTTTCCTCCTACATTTATTAATGTTTATTCCTTTTAGAAGTAGTAGGAGAGTGGGTGTCTCTACACATATATGAAACCTGGGCTCTAAAATACCTAAGCTAGATGGAAGGAATGTTCTATATCATCACCTAGAGGATAGGGACTTAGCTCTTGTTTTAACGTGCAGAAATTGTCACAGAAAACTCCAAGATGAAAATAGAAGTGACTCAAAAGCCAGAAAAACTCCAGTAGCATAACCAAAGCTAAGCTAACATCAGCATAAAACTGAACCAGTATGATTCAACCTCTTTTATATCCTAAAAGCATTTATAGCTTTTCTGAAAAGCTTCTACTTGACAAGACCACCTAAAATGTCAGTGGGCAACAATTTGAAATTCACAGTGAAAAGACATTAAAGTCACATTTAGATAAATAGAAGTGAATAAATTAAATTTATAAAAAGAAATTAGTAGATTTTATAAATTCCATAATAATCTCTCTAAAAGCCTATATTAATATATAAATTAATAGAAGGTAAATTTAGAAGGGCCTTGTGGGGCAATTGTACATCATTTGTAGGGTTTAGAAACTTGGATGGCACCTGCATAAAATAAAATAAATAAAATAAAATACCTAATAAAATACTTTAATAAACTAACAAAATCTTAAAGTTATAGTTTTAAATTAATGAATCCTGAAGCATTTAATTTCCTCTTATTAACTAATTTCCTTTATATCTGCTAATAATTTATTGATATATTACATGAAGCTTTTTTGAATTTTGTACCCACAAAATTCAGTGAATATCACGCTCTCTATTATGTTTTAATGTCAACATATTTTTAAAATTTAATCAATTTTTAAAAGCATTTAATATTCTAATGTATTTAACACTAAAAAAAAGCAGGATTTTGCCCTAGCTAGAAGGGATAATTTGGTGCTTGAAGTGTGATTTTGAACCTGCTAGGTCAACTAAGTTTATCACAAGAAGAAAGCAATTCATTTGTCTAAATGTGATGTATACTCCCTGGATCCTAAGAGGAGAATAAAATAGAAGTCAGCATATAATGCATGCACACAGTTGGAGCTGAGAAATCAGGCTGGTAAATTAAAATTAGCATAACACTGACTCGAAGAAAATCTGTTGCATTATTTTGAGGATGAAACTACAGGGAAAAACATGAACAAGCGTCAAGGACATAACTGGGGAAAGTTGCATGATTCAATGCTGTACTGTTGAACTGAGCACAGCCCCTTTGCAGACTGCAGTTCTGATGCGATGCCCAAACACTCAGATGGTACAGGCTTTTCCCAAGCACCCATCAGACAGGGCTCCCCAACATCTGAAGCCTGTCGCTTCACTTAACATTCATAATCGTAAACTGAGTTCAACATGAAATGGCAATAAATGCAAAACTTTAATATAAACATAAACTTAAGGAGGCCAAATAAGGTTATATACAACACCTTGATTTTGGCCTTTCCAAATATCCAATTACTGGATTTGCAACTTTGCAAAGAAAATTCACACAGAAAATTCAACAATAACTTCTGAGCTTTAAAGCCAATATGTCTATCATATGGTGTAACACTTTTGTTCATTCTGATGACCACAACATACACAAGACCAAATAAAACCAAATAAGAACAGATACTCATTCTCCACCCTATCAGCAGTACAGGTGAACGGGACATTCAACAAATTTCACAGATATTTCCTGCCAACAGGAAAAACCAACATTCAAGAATTTCTTGTGCTATTTTAAAATCAGCTGGATGAGGGAGACAGCAGTTCAGTCAGATGCCTGCTGGGTCTACTCCTACCCAACCTTTTCCAAACCAGTGCCCTACTTTAATTTTAAAGTTAAAGACATCTGAAGGTGATACTAGTTATAAGCAAAAATGCAGCATAATTAGCAGCCTCTGGTGTCGCCCTGAGAATCAGGCCTTTCGATATTGTTTTCATAATTTTTAGCTATTTTCCCAGGAAAGTAACTATAAACATAGGTGTTCATACATTCCATTAAAGATATGCCTTTTGATGGACATCTCTCATGGCCAGCATGGTTAGGAAGGTGGTAACCTGACTATCCAATCCCATTGCTGAAAACCTATAAATACTGAAAGAACAAATAAACTTCTTTTTTCACCACACATCAAGCTAAGTCAGTGTAAATCATTTCGTGTCCGACAGTGAAACCCTGGTTTTGATTTTTCTTTCTTAATTTATTTATGCTCAAACACAGTTCAGATTTGGAAAGGTGATTTTTTTAATTTCACTTTTAAATTTCCTTTATGTTGAAAATTATTTTTATTTTAAATTAATACACATGCTTCTGAGGGCATCTATTATCAAAATACTTATCCGTTAAACCAATTAACAGTAAGACACATTATCTATATCGCTGACTATAAACTGCAAAATAAAGGTATAGAAATAACACCACCCTGAAATAAAAATGTGAACTTCATGTTTAACATACTGGTATTTTAACCCATTATATCTGCTCTGCTCCCTTATGAGGCATATGAATTACTAAGAATCAAAATAAAACAATGACAGTAAGTGGTAAGACCATTTGTATTAAGTGCTACTTCATCTGAAAACAAAACATAAAGTCCATTTGGAAGGTAAAATATTTTAAGACAAGTAAAAATGAAATACAATAAATTTGTTCACACCACCAAGTGATACAGGTTATAACGATTGCTAGAAACCTTAATAAAATATCCTCTAAAAAATATTGATTAGAATAGTCAAAAATCTAAGTGCCGTTCACACATCGGTGCATATACTGACCCCTAAGTCTTGACAGGAAAAAACAATTTTCTATCAGTAGAGCACTGCCCGCCCAAACACTATATAATTTTTGTGTTACCTCCTGATACATAATTTCCCATCTCCCACTCCAAGACAGGCTACTCAGGTTGTTTTGCAAAGGCAAGAACAAGACTCCATGGAAGTCAAGCATCTCATTCCTCACAGTTTCATCAAAAGAGCAAAAGAAAGGGAGGCCACAAAGGATCACTACAGCAAACTGACTAAAAACCCTACAGGACACAGTTTAACAGCATCCCAACTGTTAATTTTTATTCTGAGGTTTGTTCTTTAAACCAAATTTTTTGTGAAAATACATTCTCAAATACATTTCACCCCTGACCATTCTTCCCTGTCATCCATGAAAATATGTCGTCCTGGGAAAAAGAAAGGAGATCCTCCAGCGCCATAATGCTCTGATATGAAAAAGTAGTCAGGCAGCTATTATTTAAAGCATTAGTCACAACAATAAAGCTTATGAGGGAAGGGAGTCAAAGAAAGGAAAGTATCTTTCAGGTTGAACCAAGTAACACAGAGTAAATACAACTTCTCTCATTAACAATCGCTCAGGTCACAAGAATCCAAAATGTTTTCTTTTTATAAAGTTGCACATTGACAGCCATTTCATGTTTCAATTAAAAATGAAAAAACAGAAAGAAAAAAAACAGAGAAATAAATGCTTCAACAACTAATGGTAATTTCATATTACTATACTAACAAAAGAAATAATTTAGGTATAGTTCCTTGAAAAGGAAATTTCAGCTGTGGCTACTCTACTTTTCACATACTTCTCTAATACACTTAGTGCAGAAAAAGTAGAAGCACTCATTTTTTCCAAGTCTCATGGTTTTCACCTGTTAAATTTAAGAGCAAAGAGCTCTCTATCCCTCATCCTGGGAAAAGAAATTCAAAGACAGAATTAATACAGGAGTCTAATCATCTGACAACTGTCAAATTGTTAGACTGCTGTATTATGATGATCAGGCCAACAACTTCTCTATCATCTGAAGGAAGAGGTCTCACTCCATTTTCAATTTTATTATTTCAAGCTTCCCACTTTTTAAATTTCTGGCCAAGGAGTTCCACCTCACAGCCCTACTGGTGCTTATCAGACAGAGCTTATTCACTTAAATCAACTTAACTTACTGGGAAGTAGAAAACTACCCTGTCAGGGGTCAGGGAATTGAAACTGTTCATGCAGAGGTCAGATATACAGCAGAGGCAGCACAATGGAGCAAGGCAACTACGCTCACCCAGGAATGAGGAAAAATATCTTCCATCCTTTTCAACCTTCCTAATATCTTGCTATAGATTGTACTTGCACATACAGCTAACCCATCTTATGAACCAATTAGTCCACTAAATTGCTTCAAAGAAGTAGAAAACAAATATTTTCTCACTGCTAAGAAGAAATATTCTAACAATGAGCATGTCAGGACATTAAGTGAGGGGACACAATTCACATCACCAACTCTGAGCACTTCTCACAGCCTTACTATGAAGCAGGGGATGACCAGAAGCCCTGTGGTGAAGCTGGGGATGACGGGAAGCCCTGTGGTAAAGGTGGTGTACATGGGTACCTGAAAGATAAATTACATACTTGAAATCTCACCAGACACCTAAAGCAAAATATGGAACGGCACCCAAAACACTCAACTCCCATATCAGTACTTCAAGCAGAATAACCTGGCATCTTCCTGATAAATCTGAAGGCAAAGGGTCGTCAAGAGATGAACAGATGCAATTACATGGCTATCAAAAACAAGGCAGCTATGCTTTCAAAACCACCTTACTCAGGCCACCAGGACATACCAAGCTGCAGAGCAACTGACCTAGATGGAACATCACAAGCATGCTACATGCTTTCCAGTATTTAAGCTACTCAAGATATCTGTACACATTCCTATCCAGTCAAAGACATGTAATCCTAAGGAAATTTAATATAATTATTTAAAGGTTTGTAAAATCTAAGTATCAGAATCCTATGCACAACATCTCTGTTTCGCAGAAGCATATTTATTCTGCTTTTCCTTTTTTTTTAAAAAGAAAAAGTATGCATTTCTTTGTAAAATTGTTAAAATGTGAGTGCATGACAAATTGCAACAGAAATGGATCTGAAGCAATGAAACACACACAAAACATTAAAATACATGGCTAAGGAGATGTTTAATTAAGAAAATTATCCTTTGCCAAAATCTAGTAGCAACACTCCAGTTTTTTACACAAGACACAATTTTATCATTCATGCAATGCCATCTCAGGTCTGATTAAAATATAAAATCTCTTTAGGAAATGTTAAGACTATATTACACCACAATTTACAGCTTATTTGTCAAACTGTGACAACACTGTATTTCTTATCAAACAACCTCTATTACTATGTATTAAAATTTACCCTAAAATGACTTCACAGTTGTCAGAGATGATTGTACAATTAAAGCCCATGGTTCAGAAGAAATGCATTCAATACATAAGCATAATGGCTGTACTGAGTTTTATATCATGTACCTGCTCCTTTTGGGAAGACATATGGCAACATTCACTCTTCCTTTCATTGCTCACTCTGTCTTAAGCTTGCTTAAATATTATTTCTGAATGTGACAAGAAAAACAAATGCCTGTTGAAGTGCTCTGACCGCCTGGAAAATTAGACCACGTGGCTATACCATCACTGATATTCCTCACTGAGATGAAAGGTTATTAGTGAAGACTCTAAAGGGAGCTTCTGTAAAGGGGAATTTGAAAGAGTCCTGATTGCCATAACTTTGACAGTAATAAAACCAAAATAACAGACCTTATGCAAAGGTTTTGACCAACATTTTAATGTGGTTGGAGAGCACTTTTTTCAACTGCTATAGCTATAGACTCCTGATAACAAAACACTGTACAACTGAGCACTCATACAATGTCAGCAATTGAATTCCCAAACAAGAAAAGCCAAGACTCTTACAGTTGTCCAGAAGTTAATTTCAGTAAATTCAAACCTTTTAAAACTGCACAATAAAGTACTTTTGTACACCTTTATCAGCTGAGTCTGTATCAAAGAGCGAAAAAATTCCTGATGAGACCTCTGGCCTTGAATGCTGAGGTTTTAACATCAGCAGTGGGAGACAGGAATTAAAGTACTTCCACATTTTAGTTCCCTGTTTGGCAATTACATTGATGTTATTATTTCCACCAACACAACATTCACTTCTGCTCAATTTATAGACTCATACAATACAGATTTAAAAGGGTGAAATTATGACTTTGAAATCAAGATTTTTTAGAAACAACTTCTACATAGAATCAGCACTTGCTTCAAATCCTATCTGTAAGTCTACTAGACCAGAAACACAGGAGGAACTATAAAGAACTATTAAACTGAGAAGAAGGAAGAAAAGAATAGATAAATGGAGAAAATTCTAGTTTTAAAAAATAAAATCTTCAAAACTACATTTACCTTCAAATTTTCTTTCCATGCAAGACCCAGACAGCTCTTTTGGCTTTTTTTTAAATTTACTTATTTGAGGTTTGTTTGGGTATTTGGGGGTTTCTTTTTGGGTTTTTATGGGGTGGTTTGTTTTTTTCGTTTTTTTTCTTTTACATAAGCATTTAAATCAATGCGAAAACCAACATAAGCAGCACTTTGTTTTGATTCAAATAGGGAATTACATGACTGAGTAAATTACAGCCTTAAAAGTTTAAATAACTTGCAATGAAACCATTACTGTCACTCAAACAATTTTCTAGAGTTAAAGTCTGAATGTTAAGTGTAAATTAATTTGACATTTGAAGAATATCAATAATTTATCTGTTCAGTATGAAGAAGGAAAGATGCAATTGGAGATTTTTTTTACTGGAAAGATTTTAGCTATTGCACAGCACCCTCTAGTGGCAAAATGTGTTCAAGTCAATTGGAACAATTCTGACTGAAGAATTTGTTATAACACTATTTTGCATGACTTAATGCACACCTGTGTTCTTTAGGGTTCAGGAAAATTGTTTGCTTTTGTGGTGCTTCTAGTTTTGCAGTGTTTTGGGGTTTTTTTAAAATACAATCTCTCACATGCATCTTTTCTCATGGAAACACTCCAAATATAATCTTTATGAAGATCATTATTGCTAAATCTAGTAACATTTCATCTTTCTCTAAATCATGCCTTTTAGTTTATATCTATGCAGGATATTCCATGAACAACAAAACAGAAGTCATTTGCATAACTCTCCATTGATGTTCTCTGATTTCAAGTACAGATCATTTTTAACTGCTGGAAAGCAGCTTCTACAGTGTGCATGTATACTTCTTCCTAAGTATATTTCCAAGAGGTCTATGATTCAGTAGGTTAAAAATCAAGATTTGGATACTCACACATGTAGCCAAGCTGTATTTTGTACATTATAAATTGTACCTAATGCATGTAATGAAATATAAAGATCACCTGTCTCCATTAATCTGCACAAAAAAGGCATCATATATTGTAGATTCTGTTATATTTTTTAACATAAGTTATTTTAAGATTAATGTTATTTTTGCATATGACATCCCAAATTAACTCATACGTCACCTGGGAACAAAGATACAACGTTGGTTTCTGCAAGAAGTGCAGAGGAATTTAATGGTCTTTCAATAAGCTCATTCCTTACCTCTCCTAACTGCAAATTTTCACTGGGACACTTATGCTAAGACAGTGCAGATTTCCTTTAGTATTTGTGATCTAAGAAAAGAATACCCTTTGCATTACTTTTCAAATGCAGACCAACTTATTCCCACGTTCATTAAAAAAGTAAATCTGAAACTCGGCTATTTGGAACAAAATGGAACAAATGGTACCTTATTATTTAATCATTCAAGACATGCTGGTTCCTAAACTCCCATTTTATGCCTTTCATGGAAATCGTATCTTTCTGGCAGATTAATAAAATACTAACTTAATTCTAGCAGTAGAACAAGCATAGTTAAGACTGGCTAATCCCTTTTCATGACAAAATTGTAAATATTCTGTTAATAATGGCCTATAGCAATTTTGAAGCATTAAAAGTGAAGTTGGATTGTATTAAAAGTCATTGTTAAAGATATAAATATTATGAGCATCTAACTTCCAATATAGTTTTTCATTAAAGAAATGACAAAGCAAGATTAAAACCCTGGAGACAGATGGGCTTTTTTTTTTTTTTGAACAAAATGTAAGGATTAGATTAGAAAGTATTAGAATTATAATCAGAGGCTAGGAGCCATTGCAATTTACCACATTTGTTCATTTCTTGTTGTTTAAATGGCTCATTCTTAAGCATTAAATATCACATACAAAATTATGCTTTCTAGACAAGACTGTTACACATAAAGTGAGTTTAAAATATTTTAATGACTTAACTACATTTCAGTCCAAACCCTCAACAAGAGAACTCGGGATACACTGGCTGGTGTGACATGTCCCTAGACAGGCTCCCCAGGCAGGAGCAAACAGTGCATTCCAACTGCTGTAAGCAAGAGCTGAGCGGCTCTCATCAAACCAAACTCAAGGACCAGGGATTCAAAAGGCAGCAAGAACTTATGCATCTAAATATTGAACTTGCTTCAAGAAAGCAAGCTAAAATGCTTACATCCAAGCAACCACCTAATGTTGGAGGAACATACAGCCCACTGGAAAGCCCTTAGATCGGTCAGTTTCTTTGCATGCTTAAAATTTACATATACAAGTTCTGGAGCATTATTGACCTCTGATTCATCTTAGCAGCTGAGGTATGACCCAGAGATTCGATAAAAAACTAAAAAACTCCCAATAAACCAGAATTTTTCTTAACTTCTACTTCTTATTATAATTATTTCAAGGTCTTTACATTATCCAGAAGTAAGCTGCTCCTGTTGAGAATACAGGGTTGCTGAACACTCTTTGGCAGATTCTCATTGATTTTACTACCAGAGTCTGTTAGGTTTTTCTAAATCTATTTACTTAAGGTAAAGGTGAATATTTGTTGTTCTGAAAAGCTACACTGGCAATAAGCAGGCCTTTCTGGTACATTAGTATCAAAGTTTCACAACTTCTGGAAAACACCACAGATACAAAATCAGCCTTTGCCCATACCAGTCTCTGCCTGGTGTTCAGAATGCCAGAGAACTCTGCTGAGCACAGCAGGATCTCTGTATGTACTCATAGCTGAGAAAAGCTTTGGGAGTACAGCTTACTCCTTTAAGGGTTGTACCATAAACATACTGAAGGCTCAAAAACTACAGCACTCTTGGAACCTAATAAAAAACCTTAATTCCACTATATGATAAAGCACTGATCATTGTCATCATGGAAGTTTAAAACATTAACTGAATTCCCATCAAGAACTTTTCCCACTATCTAGTATCTGCTAGACCAGTTTACACCAGTTAGCTTTCGTTTTGAACATAGTAAAGACTAAATGCTGGAGGATCCTGCATCAAAACCAAAAAAAAAAAGCAAAAGGGCTTTTTAGGACCATATAAATCCATGCTATTGCCTTTTAAAACTTTACAAAAAATATTCCTATTTCAGGTTGTCAAACACTTATTCTAAATTAAAAGATTTTCTGAAGCATTTTTGATCTTTGAATTAATTTTAAGGAGTACATGACCATAGAGACTGTGGTTGTGTCCAGAATTGATAAAACAGGAAAAGAAATGTATCAGCACTTTATTCTGAATTTTTCACTTTGTTTTAACAAACAAGTTCTAGTTTTTATATGCATAGCTCTCTTGATAGAAAGAACAATTTTAAGAAATCTTTTACCATAAAACATTTTGTATTATTGTTTTAAAATATTATTACATGTGGTATCTAGCTAGCTAGATTTTCAATACCCTAAGTGTGATCTTATTTCAATGTAATATTTTGAATTTTGAATGTTGCATTCCCCATATAAACTGAGTATTACACCACCATACAATGCACAATTAAAACAATTATTCATTATATTTATAAAGGAACTGAATTTAATCTTCCTGAAAATAGCCTTAGCATTCTGCTTAAAAAGGTTTATATGTCTTCATGCACATACACATAAACATGTGTGCGCATGTGTATAGGTGCTCAATACAGCAACTGAAAACACTATCAAATACTGCGTAAACACTAAAGGCAAAATCAATTCCATATTCGCTACACATTACTTTATGATACAACACCAGAGAAAAATAGTATGGGAACCACTGCTTATATAAGAAAATCCATTTTCTTGAACTCCTAATTTATTTTACGTCAGTAAGTATGCTTTAAATTAGAATTCACTACCCTACATGGGCTTAAATACATAAAATGCACAGTTTTGTTTCCTAGTCAAAGAAAGATCTGACTATGTATATTTCATGTTAAAACTTGAAATTACTCTAAGAATAGAATAAATAGCTTCTCAAAAGCAGATTGACTTTTGCTGTGAAAATACACTGAATTTATATGGTAGGTCTTGTATGTTTACTCCTCAATTTCTTCTTCCAGGAGGTGCTCTTAAAGCATCTTCATAGGAATAAGCATTTGAAAAGTTAACATGGTGCAGTAGAACTGTAACTAAACGTAGTGCTTTGCTGGCATCTTTCCTTAACATCAAGGAAATGGACATTCTGCATATAAACTGTCACAACAAAAAGTAAGTTGAGATTTCCTGCTTGTATTCTTTCCTCAGAGCTGATCTGCTTCTGCATTGCAAATTTTATTATAACACTAGAGCCTAAAGAACAGTATTTTTTAAATCTCTTACCACCATTTTTAACAAAAGACTAGCAACATAAACATAAGTTTTCATCCTCTGGACCTTTTATTCCTTTCCATGTGAAAATGCAAATGGCCTCAGTTAGCAGATGACAGAAAAGTGTCCAACAGCAGAGACAGAAGCCCCTTTTTGGGCTCCTAATGAGGTCTCCAGAGCCCAAGGCAAACCAGTAACAAATTTTACTTTCCACATATTGGGATGTGGGGGCTGTGAGGAAGGAGAGGAAGAAAACCCTGGAGCTTGTCATCTGAACTTAGCCATGCCAGGAAAACACTGGAGATAAACCCTCCCCAACTAAATAAAGCTTTTACACTAGGGAAAAAAAAAAAAAAATTATGGCAGCAATTTCATCTTGGGTTTTTCAAGAAGAGCCTTCTGTTTTCTTGCACTCAACAGAAATATCCCAAAGGAGCAATGTAGGCAGCAATAAGGTAGACTTCTAAAAAATACCATTTCATTTCTCACTCCTCCCTTGCACTATTGCTCCTCTTCCTCTTGTATTTAATTGAACATTAACCCTATCACTGAAATATGCTACCTCACGGTTTCTCATTCTGTAAATGTAGGAAGTCTTTTGCTTCAGCATCCCCCTGAGATCTCTGCAGGTTCATCACCCATTCCATCATCCTAAAATCAGTCCAGAGATGCTAGACAACTTGGTATTAACAAAATGCCATAAAAGATCAAAACATAAAAGATTTAAAAATAATAAATCTTGAGCCAGAGGATAAACATTCTATATAAAAGTAACTGACATTGCACTTCTTACTCCCTATATGCCACAGAAACAAAGTGTTATCTGATTTGGCAATTGCTGAATATATGTTTTTCTTCACTTTCTTATTCATCTTACATCCTATTAAAAATCCAGCAACTAATGATCATCTAATCTTTTTAATATACAGCATCCCAACCCTTCAAGAACTAAAAATAAAACTCTGATATCTTAGTTTGTTCTGTAAAAAAAAGCAGATTAGCCAACATTTTTTAGTTTTTTAGTTTTATTTTCCTCATTTTCAAAAGGATGATACAGCTAAAGGAATTTTTTAGATGACCTGTATAAAAAACAGCAATGCACTCTACAAAACCTAAAGAAATTATCAGTGACATATTTTATTACTTCACTCTGTATCATAAAGGAAAACAAAAATTTCTGTGCAGCTCACAGATATATCTATCTATTACATATCTGTGATAGTGTGATATATCTGTTGTGTCAGAGAACAGCTTACACTGATATGCTTTTGATGCATCAGAAAAATGACAACCTTAACACTACAAATTATTTAACAAGTTGAACCTCATACAAAGAGCTTTCAAACTCAGTAAAAGTCTGGTCAAGCAAACTAAAATTATGCCCTCAGTAGACCTGATAGCCCCCATTTTAGACCTGCTTCCTCCAAGCTTTTCCCCTATTCTTCACAAAAGCACAGGAAAACCTCTTGTCACCCTGAAAACTCAGCTTCTGAGCTTGCTAACATAGTTTTCTAAAGACTTTCCCAAGACAGTAACTGTAAACATAGATATGTGTACATTCTTTCTGTTACACGTCTTATGATGGGCATCTCTCATGGCCAGTGCAGTGAGAAAGTGTTATCCTGACCATCCAATCCCTGGCTGTGGTCAGGAGCCTAATAAATCCTGGGGGGAAAAATAAACTTTCTTCTTTCCACCGCACCTCGACCTGTGTCCGCGTGATCTATTCATCTTCAGCGGTAACAACCTCTAACAGAATTCAGTCTCAAGATTATTCTCTGGCTACACTGTTTATGAGGTCATCTGAAAATGGAAGCAGATATACTGCCCACACTGTTAATGTAGTAGGCCTGTCCCTGGCATAACTCTAGCCTAGCCCAACTGGCACTCCCTTCTCAAGCACTACTTCAGTAAGGTTCTAGTAATGGGCCAGAAGCTATTCCACCCAAGAGGCAATGACAGCAGTCAATACATTCTGAAAGCTGAATGGAGTTTTATAGGATGAACATAGCCAAAATATAAAAGGACAAAGAATAGGCATTGGGATTATTTAGTCCATTAATTTTTAGATACAGTTATAGACTACTTGAAGCAGTTTCAAAGGTTTAAAACAACAGTTATTAGAAACAAACATACTTTCTAGGCTGAATGATAAGTTGCATGTTTGTTCAGCTTTCCTAAGCATTCTCCAGGCTTGTCTTGCATGGCCATACTTCTGTATTTTGGACATGAGACTTGCTCCTAATCTTACCGTCCGTATATAAGCTTATTTTGCCCTTTGCCTCATATCTTCAGTTTGAAAGGTTTTCTTTACTTTTAAAGCTTATCCTCCTATTCCTGTGTTCTGCCCAGGCTCTTCTGAGACTCACAAGCTACATAGTTCCTAAGAATTTATGTAATCTCTCTATCAGACTTATACATTTAAAGAAAGTCTGGAGAATGCCAGCTGCCTTTAAATAGGATGAAATAGGTCTTTTTTATTTTAAGAGCTACAATATTTAGATCAAGAAAAAAATAGTGCAGCATTTGTTACCCTTTAAATACAGTGACTATAAGGCTGATTTTCTGACAGAAACTTCTGAGAATAAATCAGTGACATTGGCAAGTACTTTATTATCCTGCATTTATGTATTAATCCAAGTGTATTATCCAAATATACTCAAAAAAACTTTAAAAATAATCTTGAGTACCTACCACATATATGCCATTTAATTTACTGAAACAATTCCAAATCTCATTTAGCACAAATATCTCATCATTTTCAAATCAACAAAACATTCCTTCTAATTCTGTTGAAACCATTTGATCCATTTTACCTTAAATTAATATAGTATCTACAAGACATTCTATCATGGCTGACCATAGCATTCACCTACCTGTCCAAAATTTTTTTAGTATCTTCCCAGTTCAGGACAGGAAGATGCTGCCAAGAATAAAACTAGTTGATTCCAGTGAGGAATTAAGGCCTTTCCCACATCAAATATGAAATTTTTATTCCTTATTCTTCCCTCCCTTCTTCCTGCACTATGACCCAGGTCTCAATTTTACTGAGAGAAATTAATGATGAGTTCCAGCTGTCTTGGCTACATCTGTCTACAAGTAAGAATATGTTTAAGGAATTAAGCCATGCAGGGTAAACTAAAAACAAAGGAAAGGCACAAATGTGAGATAGCTTTAAATTGTTACTATCTGGCACTACCTCAGAAGAGAAATAAGACGATCAAAAACACAGAAGAAAATAGATTGATATAAGAAAATACAGAAACCCTACCAGAAATGGCAGAGAAAAGGAAAAGAGCAGCTCAGCAAAACAAAGGCTCAGCCTGTTCCGGGGACTGATTAGATCAGCGCTTTTCCACTTTACTGATGACTGGCCTGCAGAGAGTCACTAGGGTACTGTGTTATGGGTGAAGAGCATATTCATCTTTAATCCAAGAATGTGTTTTCCCACTTAATTACTTGTGCATATGAACAAGAACTATTCTTCACTCACAAACTAGACATCATCTTGCTCTCAAGCATCCACAACCAGTGGAAGATACCCAATAATGAAAAAAACCTGATGACTTTCTGTATCTCCTACCACTGTAAAGTGAGGAATAAAGCAAAAGAAGTTTTAAGCTTGATTCTTGGATCTTCTCTCTACATCTAATTTAGCTAACTGTTTTTCTTTCCGTAAGAGGCTGGCAGAGTTTCCCATATACTGTCGAGTTGCCAACTTCCAGTTTAAGCATATGAAGTTAAGCAGAGCTCCAGATGCTTTCCCCTTCAAGAGGAAAGTGAGAGTCAGCATCAAAAATCCCTGCCTCAGTGCTAACTTTGAGCTCAGGGCAGAGGCAGACCAGCAGGAACCATTGCAACATGGCCTTCCAAAGGAACATGAAGCAGTGACAGCACAGTATACGGCAGATGTGTTAGTCACTAGGCCAAGAAACCAGCTGTCTTAACACCTGGTTTTCTGAACCAGAATAAACCACTTACAACTTAGCCTTTGCCTGGAAAAGAATTTGAAGGATTAAATAAGGAATTGACAATTTTTTTAACTATAAGAATCTCCAAAGCAATAGAGGAGGAATGTAAGTATCAAGACATTGCTAATGCGCAAGTGAACTGCTACATTTAACTTGCTCAAGAGAAAGTGGTTTAAAGAGGAAAGCAAAGTCAAAAAGAAATGCATCTTCTAGCATGCCAGAGAACAAGCATTTGTTCCGTTTGTTCTTTTGGAAATTGTCAGAAACTGTATTCTAGAAAACAGGCCACGAAAATTACTCCAGTGACCCTGGAATAAAGTATTCTTCATTAAAGCACTAACATTACAGTAATTATGAATGACAATTCTTCTAACACTGAAGTGTCACCACAATTCTACAAAGAATAAAATTTTCAACTTTAAGACCACACATCCCCTGTACCTCCAAGCCTTGTGAAAAGCACAAGCATATTTCAGAATACTTGGACAAGAATTCTTAATTTTTGCTCTTCATATTGGTATTTACTATTTTATTTTATACCCATTGCACCTTCCAGATCTCATAACTCTGAAGTAGAATATTGAAAATATTTGCCTGTAAATATTATGGAATAAGTTCACTCTAAAGCACTACATATGAACACCTAAAACATCCTGCACAAGAAAATAAACTACAGAAAAAGGTTAACTCTTGCCCTTGAGTGATAATGATCTATATATATATATTTCTTCTCTTGCAAGTTGTGCATATTAAGATGAGACACATTAGTCTACTCCATCTTAGTGGAACTTTTGCTCACTCAGTGTAAGAGTATTTTAGCCAACTTTCATGAAACTACTGTATTAACTGGGCTAGAGCTTATAGATAACTAAGAACTGACATATTAGTTGTACATGACTTTCTTAACCCATAAATCAAGATTAACTACAAGGTCAACATAAAAATTTTCCTTTAAAAGACTAGGTGGGTAGGAAAGCTCCACAGTACTATGAAGACATTTCTTCTAGCCAATGTATGAAGCAGCAATGATGGATTCTGAAAGCCTGAAGTCAGAAGGAAAAGGAGCAAACTGAGGAAACAAACCAAAAGATGTTGAGAGGACCTCAGAAGCAACTCTTCCCTCCTATAAAAAGGCACTAGAAATAGGAAAAAACCTGCAGAGATCACTAAAACTCTCGGTCCCTTTCAATCAGGGAAAAAGCACTCTCCATTCATTGTTTGTGACTCCACTGGTGACCTCTTTTCTTTAAAGTACTACAACGACTTCAAGTAATTTCCATGGTAACTGCACACAGTTTCTAATTTTAATAGCTAAACCAAATTCTTACCTGAATGAAATAATATATATTTTAGCTCCTTATGCCGACATTATTCACTAGCAGCTAAAATAAACAAAAATACTCAAGTGCAGTTATGCTTGAAAAAGAAAAGAAGGTAATTTTCCAGTTTCACAGCTACTTTCAAAATTCTGCCTTAAGGATTACACTCAGCAGTTACTTAGATGCAAAATATTACTTCTATTCCATAGATTTTGAATATGAACTAGTAAATCTGTTAGATCAATAGTCATTCCTCCCACATGTACTTAAGAATTTGATATAATGGCTGTAACATTTTCATACTGAAACATTTCCATTTTAGGTAAAGGATTAGAAAACAAATACATTCAACTTTTAAAATTTCATCACGGTTGCATACAATGTAAGTCATAAAGCTACATAATAAAGATTAGATTATGAATTTCACCAAAATGGCAACTTAAAATAATGTACCAATGAGCTTACCTTAAAATAAAATGGGATAACAGATGTTCTTCAGTGCCTAGATATATCTTTTCCCCCTGCATTTTTTTTTTCAAATGTAGTTATTAAATACATTTGGTAAGTTTGCTTTTTAACAGCTCTAACACAGGTCATTCACAGTACAAAATGACAAAAACTGTCAAGTAAGTTCAAACAGAATAGATAGAGAAGATACATTTAGAAATCAGTTAATAAAAAAAAAGTTATAAATTGAGTCCTTCAAAAACTCAACAGGTTGCTAAAGAACATATTTAGAACAGTACTTTAAACAGGCTGTCCTGCAAAGTGGGTTAGTTATCATCCCTGAACTTACTCAAAAGACATGTGTGGATGTGGCACTTACAGATATGGTTTGGTGGTGGACTTGGCAGTGCTGGATTAATGGCTGGACTCCATCTAAGAGGTCTTTTTCAATCTAAATGATTCTGTGATTCTACTTCCTTGTGGTAGCGCACATTTCTGGGGATTACTTAGCTTCTGTGTAAACCCTCCCTGCAGCTGTGATGTGTTTTTCCCCTCCCCTCCCTGTCTCTGAAACGTTATTCCATTGGTTGGTGTTATATGTCTCCCCGCCCCTCTCCTGAGGTTTGAAAGAGTCTGGGAAATGTATCCTCTGCCTCTTCTCTCTCCTGGAAGCCAGCCAGAATAAATATCCTCCTTTATCGTGGACGGAGAAGCAGCCTTTTGGTCTTTTATCTTGGTCATGAAGAGCCTTCCTGACCCCACCCTCGACAGAGCTAGCCAGGATTACTTCAGGGGACAAAGGGAGGCTACTTCACTTCCTCTTAGATGCCATACCTTCCATAACAAATATACTGTAGAATCATCCCAAAACACACATCAAATTTTTAACTGAGGTCCAGTATTTGTCAGTTAATACAGGAAATGCGCCAACCTGGGCTGACAGTGTACATTCCATACATTGTTTTATGCAATTTTCCCTAGTCTATGATTTGGAGGATTCTTCAGCAATAACTTTTGAAAGAAATCTGCACTAAATGAGCTTAGAGGACAGAAAAAAAACGTTCCGTCAACTCCCCAGCTGCTCAATGCCTCTTTAGATTAATTTTAGACACAAACTGATATTGTATCTAAAATGAATCTTTTGAGAATTACAACTTAAGAAACTGTTCCTTAATTCAAGGATCCCAAAAATTTTGTTAAAATGTTGTAGAAACAAAGTATCCTGTTGACCTCACACATTATTATATTTACTTCCAGATACCTATGGGAAAAACCACTTCGGTGACTGATGTGATGGTGCCTACACACGCCCACGTGCCAGAGGATGATTAAGAGCCTTGAGCTACCTATCTAGAAATCAGGTGATGCATAGATGGTGCAGACAAGGCACAGGCAATTACAAAGTTTCCATAATACAAAGAATAAAAAAAGGATTAGAGAGTCTGAAAAAACAAATCTTCTAGCAGTGAACAGTAGCTTCTATTAAAAAGAGGGATTGCACACTCTTCTGTATGAATTACCTTTGAGTACTGTGAACCCCTTTCACTTTACTATAATTCAGTACTCGTGAACATGTCTGACAACAGTTGATGATATGAGGAACATTCTCTTACTACTAATCTGCATTATGTCAATCCACACCAAGAGGACAAAATACATTTATAATCTCTAGTTTCACCCAAGAGTGAACTATTTCAATTTCATTCATTTTCACTCCAAAGAAATAACACAGATTTCCTATATTGAAACAATTTGTTTCCCTTTCACTTACACACTTATCTATGAAGAAAAGATGAAATATGACACAAGAAGTCATCTCTCTTTACAGCTGTGTCCTGGGGTGACTTTATGATACTGGTATCCCCAATCGTCTGGTTTATGTTATATATTAAGTTCTGCACCTTTAAGACTGGCTTTGAGAGCAAGAGAGGGGGAAGAAGAAGCGCGCAGTTTGTGTTAAGGAAAAACTGCAGACACCACAGTCCAGGAGCAGGATGTGTGGGAGTGATGTTTTTCAAGAACAGAAGTAGTGAAATCTATTATCTTGTTTCTAAGTAGCCTGTGAGCTAATAAGCCTAAGTTCTCGTTAGTGAAGCCTCCAAGTCTGCAGATGAAAGTAAACTTTTTGGGGTAGTCAAATGGCAAGGAGGGATCACTGAAATACTGCACATCATTGGGAAGAGTACTGAGAACAAAACAGTGCTGTTCTGTCACTCCGTTACAGCCTGCTGCACCCAAATCTCAAATGCTCACATACAGTTCCGGTCTCCACACCTCAAGAGTACATACTAGAGTCAGAGAAGGTACAGCCAATATCACTCAAAATCATAAAAGGAACTGAATAGATGGAAGCAAAGAGTAAGGATTGAAGGATCTACACTTGATACTTACAAAGGCTTAGTAAGAGTCACAAAAAGTGAATGCAATGTTTTCATTCACCAGATCCCACAATACTGGAATTAGAAGAAACAAAGTAGCAAAAGAATTGTCTAAATGGATAAAACTACTTTTTTTTTATGCAGTGCTTAATGAGCTTTTGGAAAGTGCTGCCTGCAACTACAACCTGCAAGCAGTTGACAGCACCCCAGTCAGACGGGGTAGATAAATTATCGGCCAAGCTGTCTGTGAACATGGATTTGCAGGATCAGAGGAGTATGAGGATGGAATACACAGGATGTCTGTGCTCACAGCCTCTTCCTGACCAGCACCTCCTGCTCTTGAGTTCAGAGACTGGACACACGGTGAGGGTGCCCGCTTACCTCACTCAACAGGGCGCTTGCACTGTTAATGAAAGTGCAAGTTGATTAGCCAACTTTGCAATTTGCCATTAACAGAGACAGGGCAATTAAGCTGAACAAAATACAGACTTGGAAATCAATATTTAATACAACTTCCATCACAGCTGTTATTGCCCAATACATACAAGAAAGACAATGAAGAAAAGTAATGAAACTACTACTTAATTCATCACTAAAGATGTTACTTGCAGTATCTAAAATTTCCAAGATACTTATTACATCTGCAGTGATGTACAGAAAAATTTGTCTGAATCTTAAAAATGAGAAACAAACTTCAAAGTATAAAGCTGTTAAAGTTGCTTTGTGGTAAAAATGAAAACCCAAATGCACTATCTGGTGTTTTAGAAAAAACATTTTTTCTTTCCTTTAGGAGGCATTACAAATAGTAACTGCTTCCAGTACAGTAGCAGCCTAAACATCATAAATCTCCTATGGTTTTCCTATCATTAAACCTACCTTAAAAAAAAACCCCTCTCTTAAAACATTTATCACTTGCCAAGAGTTTTTCCCAAACATTGTATTTTTTCTGAGTAATACATCTCTCTTCCATTGTTTTCTTTCCTTCACTCACTTATTTCTGTCAGTTGAAGAGACTTCTATACACCTTCATATCTTATTTTCTACAAATCTGATTCACTATAGAACATAAATTGTTCACTTTGATTCTTCATTTTCAACTGCTTGTATTCTATCTTCTTTTGTATTAAAGCGCGAATATTCCTTTTAGAAACTATTTAAAGCTGCATCAAATAGAACCATCAGTCCCATCATCCCAATTGAAACAAAGATGAGAAAGAGCAAATACAGGCCAAGCCCAAGAATCTTAACTTTAAGACAAGCTGCATGAGCTTATTTTGAGGAGAAAAATGACACTGAAGAGAAGTTTACTTTAGGGCTTTTTCACTCATACACTTTCCTTTCTGCTACTCAGAAGATAACTTGAGGTTTGTGAGCTAAGAATCAAGTTTAATTACAGACAAATTCACTTTACTGTAAAATTTTTATCATCCCAATTATTCCACAGCTAAGATTGGCCTAATGTTGGTTGACAGTTGGCTTTATAAACTTAGACACTGAAAAGTAAATCCACAGAAGTGGATTACTTGGTTCATGTAAACAATTTCAATATTCATAATGTGCAGTTTTAAATGTGGTGCTGTGTTTCAGATACACATGGGCAAACAGCACCCATTATCTGCTAAGAAATGGGGATACAGAGAAATGCCTTACACAATTGCATCAAACAACTTCAACATCACAGATCAACAAACTAAAATAAACCAGAATTCTTACAAATTTACCCAAAAAACATGATTTCCTCTTGGAAAAGCCTGTCTCTGTAAATATGCATGGCAAGTTTTCACAGTTAATTCTAGCTCTTGGAGTGCAAGAGAAAACACAGAAGAGAGTTTAAAGAAAAGTGCTCAAGATGCCTTTTAAACACACTCATCTTATGCAACTTTAACTTTAAAATTTAACTTTTAAAAAAGCTTGCTGTAGAATTTTCATCAACAATTTGATAATTCAGCATTTAGGTGTATCTTTATGTATCATTGTCAAGATGAGTAATTACTGATAATTTTGATCTACATCAGATCTCATTTATGAGGTGAAATGCTGAAAATAGACATCAAGACAATTTCGAGTTTAAGAAACTCAAAATGAATACTTCAAAATTCAGACTAAGGAAATTCTAACCACACTACAAAAAGCCTACTTATTATTATGTCAAACATGAGAAATATGTAATTTAGGTATCTTAAAAAGTTAATTGTTTCTTCCAAACCATAAAGCAAAAAGAAAATAATATATTATACATTTTTTAATAATTCATATCCAACAAGCTCGATTGGCAGGCTGTCCCTATTTCCCAGGTACTTCTATACAACATATATTGACCCTCTACACACACTTTTTCAGACAAATACTCATTTTCAGATAATAAGTTGTCTGGCAGGTTGTCACTGACAGCTCAAATGCACACTGGCTTTTTTAACTTTCCCTCAAAGCCAAGTTGGGCTCTTTAGGTTAGAATAATTGAAATTGCTATGACAGACAGAAGAAAGAATCTGAGAAGAAAAAAGCTGCTTTGATAAAGTTATTGATAAAAATTATTATTGATTATTCCTGTAGAGATGCAATGAGCTTTTGCATCACTAGGAGAACATTTGGAGCTGAATTTAGAAATGTAAGCTTGAGATCAAACATATACACAACCTGAAATAAAGAAAAAGATATTTTAAATCAATAAACACTCCAACTCAGATGAGGCAACAGCTTTCATGATCCTGTGTAGATAATCTACTTTGAAAAATCTCAGACTATCACCTTTCTTAGGAACAGGAAAAAAAACAAAACAACAAATCGAATACAAAAAAAACCAAACCAAACCAAACCAAAAAAAACAGAATGAAAACCTACTGGAAGAGAAAAAAGGATGTTTAAACACTGATAGAAAGAAAAACAAGCAGCAGATATTCACTAAAATGGAGACTACAGGAAACCATTTCCTCCCAATTTCAAAGTTAAAGTATTGGAAACATACCAATAAAGACTCCTAAATATGATCACATCTTACAAGAAAGGATGATGAGTGAGCTCTACTCTCCACCCCAAAAACAAAAAAGAAAACTGCCTGCAATGAAAATTGATTTTTTAAAATAATGTCATGTGAAAACGTGAAGTGAAAAGCCTCAAAAGTCTGGAGTAACATTTTAAAATTGCTTTTATTATTTATTACTATGCTGCTGTAATACAAATCAAGATAATTTTTACTTATTTCTGGACATTACATCATTACTGTATCATTTACAGTATTAGATTCAGGAAAAGATTTTAAAATTTCAGTTTTCCAGAAATAAAGAAAAGCTATTTGAATTATGCAGCAGGGTTGGGATTTCTTCCTAAACTCACAAACAGCAGCATATCTGTACAGTTAGAAATAAAATATTTACACAAGAGTCAATGCTTCCCAAAGAACAGTACAAATAAAATAACTGATCAACATGTTGCCTGTGCAACTACTTGTAATTCTCAGATGCTGTAACTAAGGAAAAGATGGCTTCAGTTACCCAAGTTTAATAATTCCCTTAGCAAGAAGTCCTTTTATAAGGATACTAAGGACTTACTGATGAAAAAAATTTCACATACTTTACACTCCCAGTGTTAAATTAGATCTGCAGACACTGCCTTCCCCTCAGTTTATTTCAAGTATATGGGACAATGCTTCAACTGCATCTTCCTCGAGAGTTGATTCCTCCCTTGTTTCAACATCTGCTTAAATCAAACTGTATTTGGAATGTCTCCTGCCAAGTTACTATCCACCTAAGATTCCACCAATCTCAGGAAAACTGCTAAATGGCTATCCATATCAGATAACGTTGTCAGAGACTTACTGATAAGGCTGAAAGTGAGACACTACTGCTTAATCTGTAGCTAATTTCAATGACTCTCCCAGAGAGAAAGAAAAATAAAATGACTGCAGCACCACCAGTAGAAAGCACAGTTATCTGAGGCTGCCTGATTAAGACTAGAATTAAAGAAAAATGTTTTGTCTAGCCTACACTTGAAAATCACATCTTCTTGCATATCATTACATGCAAAATAATTGTGCACAATTCCTAACATTTCTAAGTTCTGAACAGAACTGCCTTAGTACCGAAAAATTTACTCTTCTTGCATTTTTCAATGTTCAGAAGACATGGTCTACAATTTAATTTGTCATCACTCAGGCAGAGGATTACAAATGGTGTAATCATTAGTAGCAGGAACTGTTGAAGCACTAAACAAAAAAAACACCCAATAACATCAATGCTTAATATAAGGAAAGGCAAGTAATTTTCTCTGCACCAATAAATAAATTTGAAATACAAACACGCCTTCTACAGTAAAAATAATTCTAATGCCACATTTTCTATAGCAGCCAAGTCCTTTAAGGGAAACATGGAGCCCTTATATCACTATTAATTCAACACACCAGTATTAGAAAATCTCAAGATTTTTCAGCTCAAAGCAGATTTAAAGAACAGAAAAAAGAATATGCTTAAATAATTTCCCAGCATGATTCTACAGGCATCTATCCATTCTCTTAATAGAAACATACTTCAGGACCAAATGTTTATGCAGTAATAACTAATATTTCCTTTCGATAAATCACATTATTATAATCACAAAAAGAGCTAAGACAATAATAGCAAATACAGACAAAAACTGATCTCTTTACTCTTTTAATACATTTTTGAATTTTGGTATTACTGACAAAATAGCACTGATTTCAGACTATAAATTGGTCTGGTCAGGGAAGTACTCCCCCAGTCAAAACACAGAATCATTCAGTGTCAGACTAAAGATGGAAAATAAATTGAAAGTTTCCATCTGTTTTTATCGACTAAATCTGTACTTGCTCCCTCTATAGCATAAACAGGAAACCAGAATGATTTTGTAAATCTGGGAAGTTTAATACACAAAAATAACACACAGCAGGAATAATACTTTCATCAAAGGATTGCAAACAGTAAGAAAGTAGGTCTTTTAAACTTTTATTGTAGTGACACCTTGTGGCTACATTTGCCTTATTATGAAACCTCAAAATTTTTCATTTTCTTGCTTTTAATGCAGTTCTTCAAATATTGTGGTTGAGGACAAAGTAAAAAGATGAAGTCACAAAACAAAATTCTGTGACCTTTCCAACATGAAAGGATAAAACAGTGGGAAGGATAAAACAGAGAACAGCATTACCTGCTCAAAGACCTCTAGCAGTTTTAACATTCATTGCTACCAGAGGAAGATGGAATAACTATGAACCTGACACTTATTCCTAACTTCCACAGGAAGCTGATTACATTAACCTGCGTCCTATCTTCCCTCTAAAGAGTTTTCATCCAGTAAAAAAGGCATTGATTGTAGAATTGAACATGGACAGATTTGATTAAGAGGAAGGTTACAGGTTTTCAAAAAGACAAAAACCCCAACCCAAATAAAAGACACACTCCATCAATTTTTATGTCCATAGAAATGTTTAAGTAGCTTCTTAAAACTTAGAGGAACGTATCAGTTCAGACATTGACAGCTCTCACCTTTTAAAACTACTATTTATGCAAAATGTAACTCAAAAAGGCAACTGACATTGCCTAATGTCACAGGGCTCATATCCTATTTATAATCTATGTTTGAACAATTGCTCTAGTGTATCAGACAACTGGCTGTCCTTCAACAACCTGTGCAGAATCTGGCATGTTCTACTACCTCACTCTGGAAAAATGCACACAAACAAAAAAATCCCAGCCAATAATTCTACTCTTCAAATCTTTCTTGCTCCTTAAAATGACATCTTACACAGTGACCTCATAAAGCACTTTGAGCTAAAATAATTTATTTTTTTTTAATAGCAAAAAACCCAAACCACCACCTGTCTGAAGCCCTTTCTGATAAAGCTCTCAATCCATGACTATCTACTAAAAATGCATTCAAAACTTTTTAAAAGTTGAAGCATGTTTCCCTAAGTGGTTGCTTCCAAAAATATTATCTGCATTAATAAGACAAAAAGAGTAAAATGCCAAAACTAATATTAGACAGAATATTAATATGATGCTTCCACTCCTCTGTACTGTTGTCCATTAACAGGAAAATTTTGGCACTGGGACTTCTGACACTAAAACAAGACTTTACAGCAGAAGTAGCATTGAGCAAAACAGAGCCTATAAAATGCTTAAAACTTATCTGCCCATTGATAAGCATGTACAACATGTCTGTGAAACAGAATATCAAATATTGAAAGAATACATTCTGACAATCTCATATTAGCTCATATTTTAAATCTGTGCTCACAAGACTGGAGAACACATCTTTTTAGGTAACAAGAAAACTCCACATGTATTAGGAGTTCTGTTTTGTGTATGTTAGTATACCAGATATAACTAACTCATTTAAGTAAACAGAACTACTTAAAATAACAAAACATGGAAACTGGAGACAAAGGAAAGGCTTAGTAGTCCTTGCTTACTTCTTTCTGAACAGAATATTAATTAAAAGACCGATAAAATTTCTAATACTAATATCTATATGTACATAGCCTCTCCTGCTCAAGGCCTCTCTTCTAGAGAGTTTGATCAAAATTCCTGATCAAAGGAAAGGCAATTTCAAGTAATACCTATTTATATTAATATAATTAAATAAAAAGTTTAAAGTGGAACTCCTCAAAAATTTGTCAGCAATTTTACAGCTCTAATTACATTTTAAATAGCCTCGTCTTCCTATGGACAGGGGAACAAATACATAAAAGAACAGTAAATAATAGCCATTTTTGACTAGCAAATGCATTCTTACTATAATGTAGGCTTCAAATCATTGATGTAATAAAGATTACTGAGCAACCTTACCTAAACTCTCCTTAATTATTATGGTGACTCAGCTGAGAACTCATATTTTGCTTTAAGGTTACTGCTCCTTAACACTCAGTGCTCATAAACTTATGCTGCTACATGATTTTCTCTTTAGCTCTTCCACTTGCCCTTCAAATAAGCTGCACCTCCAAGAAATTCCCTACCATTTTGTGGATATGATAATGAGGAATAGAGATTTACAGAAAAAGCCAGGATTTCTTTGGGAAAAAGAAAGCACTTCTCTCCATGGGGATTCTGAGAGTTGCTGTGCCAATTAAAAAGTTTATGTCTACAGAATAGTTATTAAAATACAGGTCATTTCCTCTCAGGGTCTATGACCCAAAACCTAATTATGACAGCATCTTCGGTATATATAGGTTGTATCCTCCCTATCAATGAGTTCAATTCAGTTTCTGAATAAGACTGCTTCAATGTGATTATCAGCTTCTTGCAGAATTCCCGATACCTACAGTTAAAAAGCATCGTAATTTTAACATCACTTAAACCCATCTAGCCATTTTCTCAGAGTGGCAGAATCTCAGAATACACTGATGTTGAAGGGACCCACAAGGATCATCAAGGTCCCTGTCCTGGCCCTGAACAGCACCGTCCCTAAGAGTGATACCTTGTGCCGAAGAGTATTGTCCAAATGCCTCTTGAACTCTGTCAGATTGGTGCTGTGACCACTTCCCTGAGGAGTCTGTTCCAATACCCAATGACCTGTGGATACTAAATGCAAAAAGCAAGCAGGGAACAGAGCCTATGTGAAACTAAGACACACAGACTTCTCACTCTGGCCTGAGAAAGCATCAGAAAGAATCCAAACAGTCCTTGGTAAAGGACAACAATCTTTGCAGGTGTTGTTTAGGATTTACTTGCAAGGAACAGTCAAGGGGTGGTGTTCCACTTAACCAATGATGGTGATGTGTTGCTTTAATGACCAATGAGAGTTTTATCTCTCAGACTTTCTCAAACCTGCCTATAAAAGAAGATCAAGAATAATAAACTTTGCTCTCTTGGACAATGCAGCAACGAGAGTCATGTCGTACTGCTTCGCCATTCTTAATACAGTGCGACAACCACGCTCTGAGTGAAGAACCTCTTCGTAATATCCACTCTCCCCTGACACAACTCCAGGTCATCCTCTCAGATCCTGTCACTGGGTACCACAGAGAAGAGATCAGTGCCTGCCCCTCCTCTTCCCCTCACAAAGGTGTAACTGCAATGGGGTCTCCTCTCAGTCTCCTCCAGGCTGAACAGGCCTTAGCTGCTTGTCAATCGGCTTCCTCTCAAGGCCTTTCATCATCTTCATTGCCCTCCTTTAGACCCTCTATGAAAGTTTAATATCCTTCCTATATTGTGGCACCCAAAACTGAACATCAGAGACATTCCTCAAAGCTCTGTAGTCCTAACTCTCCCCTTTCTGCCTTTCATAACTATTTAAAACAGTGCATCAGTAGAAAATATATAATACTTAAAAATATATTTTCACGTTCTATAGTAAGTGCATTATAAACATTTAGGCAGTCAAGGAATGAGTTTTACTACCGAGTGAAAAAACCCCTGCATCACCTGCAAAAAAGGTGTGTATGACTCAAAAAAAAACAAAGAAAAGAAAGGAGAAGGAGATACATAGATACACAAAAAACAGAATTTTCAAACCGGATGCCTACATTGTATCAACTACATTAATATCAGAAAAGAATAAGATAAACTATTACAAAGCTCTATAAATTAAGATAAACTATATTTTTAGCATAGCTGATGAAAGTTAAGACACCATACATTTTCAGAAATACATAATGAAGTAGCAAAATCCAGCAACTTATTCTGGTGCCAACATTCTTCAGTGTTAGCTACTGTATATTACACTGATGAACTAACCTGCAGACACGGGCAGGAAAATACAGGTTCTGCCAGGACCGGCAGAGGTATTTAGAGTGATCGATAACCCGAATCCAGTCCAATTCATCCATGGACACCTCAATGTAGTAGGAATAAGACCTATGGATTGTCAAAAAATACCAGTTAGAATACAAGTTGACAATTTTACACTGTCTTCTGGATTTTCAGTTGTGTTGAAAAGAAAACTGTTCTTATAAAGATCCCTACCTTCAAACTAGCTTTGAAAAGAAACTCTCACAGTTAAGATGTATTTTCAGAATGATTTAAAACATCCACACACTCACAATCTACAGTCATTAGATGAGACTACTATGCCTCAAAAAATGAAATGGAGACATTTGACTTTTGTCATAAAATTATCATTTGTATTCCTTCCCCATGGAATAAAACTAAACCACTAGTGATATGGTACTATTTCTATTGCCAAATCAATAAAGAAAAAATTAAAAACAATTTCCTAGATCAAAAATGCAAATTCAAACTCCTTACTTGAAAAATGCAAATTTATTTTATGATAATTTTCACTGATGTTGTTTTTCACTTCTGACCCTTTCAGTTCTTTATGATACATCACTGAGCCTGTCACTACTTCCTTACATATTCCAAAATTACCTCATGAAAAATAAAAAAGCCATTAACAGAATCTGTGTCTTCCTCCTGCTTATTAGTCATGTTTACCTTATAGTTTGCTGTTAAAAGAAAGCAAACCCAAACCAGAACTTGAAAGTCACAGCTAATTCCCTATTATATCCATGACTGTAACACTTAGAATAAAGTAGAAATTTCACTTGCAGAACTGCAAGTCATTGAATACGTTTCAGAGTATTTTCTTTCTCCTAAGGTCTGCAAAATTCACAGGCAGTTTAACAGCACCATGTAAGCACTTAACATCCTTTCACATTGATTTCTAAAGAGGATTTGCTCCTAGGGAGTTCTACACAAGCATTTATTATTAAAATTAATGCCTTTGTTAATATTTCCAATTTTCCTGAGGACTTAAGAGTATGTACTTAAAATGATATTGTTTAAAAATCTTTAAAACAATAGTTACTACCTTGGAAAGCTAAGGCTGAGTCTTTAAACATCAATTGCATAACCAGCTTTCACATTCACACCAATCAGATGTGTAATACAACCCACACAAATACAATATGCTTTAGCAAGATTACTATTACTAACATATGTGTACTTGACCAAACTAGGCCCAAAGTTTTAGAGTTTGAGCAGTTTGTATACAAAAGTTACTGATAGTCCTATGTGCCTTGTGAATTTAGAGGTTCTCACACCATCATTACTAATGAACATATATTTGTAA
Organism: Pseudopodoces humilis; assembly: GCF_049639895.1. Taxonomy (NCBI): domain Eukaryota; kingdom Metazoa; phylum Chordata; class Aves; order Passeriformes; family Paridae; genus Pseudopodoces; species Pseudopodoces humilis. Next base: position 30,366,625 of record NC_142202.1, on the reverse strand, counting down.
CCTATATAAAACATGCTACTTTTTGGTTTCTTAAGATACCAAGCAAAGAAATATTACCTCAAAAATAAAGTTCCATTATCATACACAATAGTATCCTTTCAAGTTTCTTAAGGCTGGATAGCATCTTATTTGCAGAAGTAGGTTGAATAGCTACTGTCCTTAGCACTTTTACAGCTAAGATTCAGCTGTTAACACTCCTGAACTAGAGGTGTAAGACACCTGTTAGTTTCCGTTTGGTTTTGTTAAGAATATCCAATAGACTAGAGCTTCACATAAACAGTTGAAATGAACAGAGTAATTTAAAAAATTGTTCAACAAGAAAGCAATCATGCTGTACAAGCCTGCTCATGTCTGTACAGGCATTAAAACACCTCTTTAGAAGACATTATTCATATATCCCATGAAAAATATGCAGTTTGGTGGACAGCAATTGTTAGACGAAGACTGTAGAAAGGAATAGATTTCTACAGAAATCAAGGACAATCTCAGAGGAAGTTCCATAAGATCTTAGCTGGCAAATTTCTGCACACCTTTCTGGGCACTCTTCCCAAGTTCAACTGCCTCACTATAAATTGTTTTCCTAATATTTAATATGAATTTAACTTCTTGCTTGTGTCCACTGCTCTTTGCACTTTCAGCACACAGGTGCAAGAGAATTCTGTCCCTGTATTCTCTATATTCCACTGAACAGGTGTTGAGGCCAACATATTCTCCCCTTCTAAACCTGCACACCTTACCAACAGCAGGTTCTCATGTGCTCAAGCCTTCATCTTGTTGTCCTGCTGAACTCACTCCAGAAAGTCAGTATCTTGTACTGATGAGCCAAATGCCTCCATTTCCATTTATCTAAGATAACTGAGTTACTCAAGGGAAAAAAGCTTGACAATTCGTAGAACAGAGAATCAGACTATTCTGAATTAGAAGGAAAGCCCTAGGGTGATCAAAGTCCAACTCCTGGCCTTGCATAGGCTAGACAGTACTAATACGAATACCATACCAGTTGGGAAGCAAAAGAAAGCCCAATAGCAAATTTTCCACAGAAACTAGAATGATTAAAAAAAAAAAAAAAAAATTCAGCATGACACAGAAACTAGATCTTAAACCATTCTGCCCTCAGTATTTTATGAAGACAAAAATCTCTAGAGATCCACATTGTCAGATATTGTGCCAGCAGTACTAGTTTGTTCTACAAATTTCAGATGAATTGCACAGGACACCAAGCAACAGGTAACTTTTTAAAAAGTTGTCCCAACAAGAACATTTTTCCCTGAGTTTTACCAGCTGCAAATTTATGCCCTACAGATGAGGGGCATTTTACATTTTGATATAAGTTCTCTAAAAATTGATACAGGACTCATTATTAACATATCTCTAATACTTTTTCAGATTTTATAAAGTTAGTTGCTAACTGCTTCATAAATTTGGTTGGTCTTCTGTCACAACTAGTATAATATTATATGAAGCAGTCCGTATACCTTCAAGGATCCACTTTTTGATCTTTACAAAAGAAATAGAAGGGAAATAAATTTCAGTTAAACTGAAGTAGAATTTCCTTAGAACAATAAAATAGCTAAAATTAATGAAATTGGTTTTGAATTATTAGTAACTAACTCATATTTAAAAATGTATTTAAATTTACAAAAAACCCCACTCTAACTAAAACTTTTATATACCCTGTTCTAGAATAACATGGCTTAGCTAAAAAAGCAAAATGTAACTGGTTCTGCAATGCTAAACTGTTAGTTTAGAAATAAAATAAAATTAATCCTTTACCAGAAAGGTCATAAGGTATACAATAAATGTGTAAGTAGCATGTTTTATTGTTTTTAACAGCTTATGAGTACCTGCTGAGCTGTCTACTAAACTGCAAGATCTTTGTCATGGCAAGTTACAAAATTAATATATTAAATTTGTCAGATAAAAAGAACCTTGCAATTTTTCTACTTCAGCAGCCTCTCAATTGTTCAAATGTGCCTAATTTTAATTTTCATACATTCCATAATAATGTAAAGTAGGTCAGTAACAATGGGCAACAGTATCTATTACAATTCGTATTTCGGCAGTCTAACCACAAAGTGGCTTCTAGTAACTACTGTAGTCAGTTGGTAATTCACATTTTGAATAAATTTTATTACCTCAATTACAGAATCACAGAATCACTTAGGCTGCAAAAGACCTCTGAGATCAGGTCCAATCTTGCTGTCAAAGTGTCCCATTTCTTAAGAGTTTTGGTATATTGAAAAAATTAGAACAAAAAATATCTTTTAATGTTTGAAATGGAAATATGTAAAAATATTTAAATACTTTGAGGCAGTTTAACATCTCTAAATATGATCTGGTGTGTAAGTAACCAAAATTGCATTTAAAAATCAGGTTGTTTCCAAATAAACTTTGCAATTGTCATCTCCAATACGATCATGCTATTTCCATAAAGTATTTAATTTACAGTTTGCACTGCTACATTATTTCCAGACAAAATGCATTACTTTGCCTTTTTATGTCACCTTGGCACCTACCGACTGTCTCTGTCCCACAGGAGAATTCGTATGTGGTTGATTATTGAGGGCTGACCTAATTTAATCTCAATTCCAGACCGGCAGTCATCGCTGATCGGGTGTCGAGAGAATCCATGATCCAGGTCGTAGTTCTGAGTATCTCCATCCAATAGAGCAGACTTCAGCTCCCCTTTAACAACTTGTGCTCCATACTTCATTGTTGCAATATTCTCCCCCGGTACTAAGAAGGAAATAATTGCTTAAATTTTACACTCTCATACTGAATATTAGATGTTCTGAATATAAACTCTATTAGGTTAGACAAAAGATTTATTGCTAGTATCCTTTCTTGGCCACAAACACATGCTCTAGGGGAAAAAAAAAGAAAAAAGGAAAGAAGATAAAGAGGCATTAAAAAAATTTAGCTTCTTCAATTTCATTTGGTATCTCCTACACATTTTATGGTAATAAAGCTGTGATAATTTACTATTATGTAGCAGCTATATTCTCAGTCCCCTTCATAATTTTACAGAATTCTGTCACATCTGTCAACTGTTATTTGCTTTCGGTTTGGGTTTTATTTTCCCCCAAATGGAAGAAACTTAAATGTACAAGATGTGTATCAAATGTTCAAGATGCATGCTGAATTTGCAGAGTGGTGTATACTGCAGTAAAGCCATTTATGTTCCTTTGTCAACTATACAAGCTTCCAGTACCCTGCAAAGCTAAATGAACTTAAGTGAAATGGGAAACTTCTGACTATTTGGGCTTTGAACTCACATGGAAAAGCAAGTTTCATATGCCACCATTTCACCATTTCATTTCCATAAGCCTGTGTCCTAGGAACAGCTTCCTTCAAACTAACTGTGAATAATTATTCCTAACTTCAACTACAGAACAATACTTTTTATAAACTAGCCTCTTCAAAAGACATTTTTAACAGTCTTGTTTGAGGAGAGATCCAAGAAAATATGATTTGAAAACTAAATGATGAAAAGCTACCCCAAACTTTTCAGGCAGATTGACAACAGAAGTATGCATTTTAAGACAGTGTTAAAAATTTGATATCTTAAGAACAGAATTTGAAGTGGTAAATGGTCATCAACATTTTCACAAATAGAAAAAGTTTCAAGATCCTGAATGAGTACTAAAACAACAAAGAAATTCCAGTCTCCAAAAAGCTGTGAGTATGAGAATTTTATTGTGGAGATAAATATCCAGGGAAAAAAGCCAGAAAAGACCATTTGACTTATTTAAATTTATCTACTCCAGTGTCAAGAGAATGTCTTGCATGACTTGCATATTCTACAATATCCTAATATTAAATTCATATGTTTAAATATTAATAACTATAACTTCTAAGAGAGAACAAAGAGATTATGCGGTTCTAAGATAGCAGTAATTTTCAGGGCTCATCATGCATGACTGAGCATATAGTGCAGACTCTTAAAGAACATTTAACTTTTCTGCGGGTCAAATTCATACATTAGATGGCTAACATCTTTTTAAAGCTTGAGTGTTAGATACTCTTGTTGGATTAACAGATATCACAGAAAAAAAGTCAAGGCTTCTTACACTTTACAGGCTTCCATTAAAACAACTTCAGAGACTTATTTAGACAAGCATGTAAAGAGTAAGAGAAAAGTCATAAGTAGTAGTGGAAAAATTACGAAAATGTTTATGAAGTAGGAAACAAGTCACTATCAACATAAAACCACTTACATATCATATATCTCACAGACAATTCATTTTTATTTTCAATTATTTTGTAAAAAATTTTCAATTCAATTACCACTTCCTCTAGGAAAATAGTATTACATTCATGTTTGAACAATATCTGAGATACAAAGCAAGAAAATAAATGTCTAATATCGAGAAATAAAAATGGCATGAACAGTTACATAACAAGATGTTTCATACTGCAAATCTTTTATAACACACAGTAATAGATGAAAACACAAAGCACAAATTAACCATATCCTCCAGATAACCACAGTCACTAAATGAGAAGGAAACAAAGAACTTCATGCTTACTTAACATGCCCCTGTAGTTGAGGTCCATGTCCCGACTCTCAGAACGAATCTTAATGGCATCTAGGATGGCATCAGGTGACAACAACCCAGAAGGTCTTACAACATTCAGAAGTTCTGTTAAACTCATTAGTGGCAAACGTACTGCTTGCATGATTTCAGCATGGTTTTCCTTGGGGTTATGTTTACACCAGCTCATCAAAGCTTGGAAAATGTCCTTTTCAGGAGCTGCAAATGAGTCTCTCAGTACTATACTTAGAAGAGCAGCCTGGAAAAGAGAAATAAGAACAAAAAATATATCCCCTAAATAAACAGAAATTAAATTGAATTTTATTTTTTTAAACAAGGGAAATTTAAATAAGGCAAAAAAAATTAATGGCTATTTTAACTTGTAGCTATTAAAAATAATCTCTAAAGGGGTGATTCCCTGAAATTATAGCTTATTCCAGTTATGCAAGAATTACAGAATCCATGACCAAAACAATAGACAATAAAACAAAATCACTAGAAGAAATTGACATCAATATAATCAATATAATAACATTCAGTAGTTCAAATTTGCTTTGGAAAATTACCAGAAATTTGGGGACTTGGTAGTATGCTTCAAAATATTCCTTTAAACTTAAGTTGCTATAAGGGCACTGATGAGAAAAAAGTGTTGCTTGGAATCACTTCTTTTAACCATTTCGAACTACTTGGGTTTTCTGTCCTGTCACAATCTTTCTCTGTCTTTTGGTACCAACTACGAATCACCAGTTAAGAACTCCAGTGGCTCTTACTTATGTATAAAACCCACTGACTGCAAAATGAGAACAAAAATAATCAAATAGCTTTTTGATTTTCACTTAGCTAGCAGAAGCTAGCAGGAGCTTGCCTAGAAAAAAGAAAGATCTCTCATATATACCAAGACTGGCTATGCCAAAGACCTTCAAGTGTGCACTTCCTGATGCATGATGTTTGCTTGTTTCTTTATTGACAATACGCTCTCAGAGCTCAGACTTAACAAGCTGAACATGACAAAGTACAGAGAGAGAAATTTTTTTTTTTTCTCCTTATACAAGGAGTAACTTACTGCAGTGTCATATACTCATTCAAGGAATAGATCCTACACATCTTTTCCCCTAAGAAAAAACACTTAAAAAAAAAACAATTAAAGCATCACTCAAAGTGTTCTGCTGCTTCATGTGAACACTACTTGAAAACACTCACTATTATGTCCAGCCCAAAGACCCCTTGAGAGTAAGTGCAAAACTTCAACTTCATAGAACTGTCTGACTCAGTCACAAATATTTATGCATCTAACAAAAAAAACAACACAAGAAAAACCCCAAACACCCTACCACACCATCATATTCTGCAAATTCAGAACATGATGACAATCAGCAACATAAATCACAGTAGGCTCCAGAATGCTTCCATTTGCCCAGCAGAAATTCACCCATCACTGATGAAGCCTATATCAAGGAATCCTTAGAACAAAGCATATCCTGTCCTATTCAAGTCTATATTTGACTCTGCAGCATTCAGAAGCCAAATTACATTATACCAGGAACAGATGAAGTAAGATAAATTAAAATTAGATTGACTGATGCCATCTTTTAGAACACTCCATCAGACATACTATATTTAGCTATATTGACTGGTCAATACCTAAAAAATTCAGAACAGATTGCCAAAATTTTCAGTTCAGCTTGTCTTGACCATTTCCAATTGTCACAGTTTCACAAGTATAAGATAACTATGAGCTAACACAAGTTTTCAATTGGTTCCCCCATTAGTATTTCATCACAAAATCGTATTGCCATTGAAATTAACAGTCCTGGGGGAAAAAGTGCAAACAAAAGATATACCTTAGAAAGTGACAGGAAGCCTTCGCTGGAGAGCACCTCTTGGGCGTTTCTATCCATGAACATACAGCACATAAAAGTTAATTTGGGAAGAGAATAAAGACTGGCAACATCAAAAGTCATACAGACATTCTGAACATTAAGTATTGTGCAAAGATACTCAGACGTGGAATCCTCCAGTTCTGGAAATCCGTATTTATGTGCTAGGCTTAGGAAGTCAAGAAGAACCTCTTCTTTCTCATCTCGTAATGTAGCACGACCAGTGTAAATATATTTCAACAGCATGGTAAATGCTTCTGCAGTGGTGTCCTGAAGAGGAATTTCTGCTTCAGGCTGAGATTCTCTCATTCCTCCATACAATAATGCTCTATAAGGAAGAGAGTTTAGCTTAGTTAGTAGCTTATCCCTCTGACAAAATTCACTGAAATGTTAAATGTATTTCTATTGAAAAATGACCAGCTCTTAAAAAAAAAAGTTTGATTAGTATTATTCCTAGTTTTAAAATATATATTCTAGTCTATGTCAGCCAATCCTCTGCTCAATTCCAATCCATCAAAATGAAACCTGCTGAGTATATTCCATAGAAACACACCATTTATACTCTGAGAAATCAAAACAGCTTTGCAGTAGTACTTTCATGTTCTCAAGTTCTCTTTCTCTTGAATTTGCAAAACTACCTTCAAAATCCAATTTAATGAAGGTCAAAAGAATAACACTGTGACATGGTATTTATCTTTTTCTATTTGAACACAATGATTTGATGTGCTGGGAAACATTCACACAGAAAAGGTCACACTCAATGGACAGATGATTACACCCTGAAAAGTTCATGGAGAAACAATGTTTATCTCATCTACATAAAAATTTCCTGTGAGCCTGACAAAAAGCCTTACTTCACCTGAAATAATGGCATCTAGCAGCCAGGATCACTCTGTGTGCCGGAAAACGCTTTTTTTCCACAATAAAGGTAACGTCACTGTATTCTTCCCCATTCATTAGAGCACCAATATGCTCTGACAGAATGTGAACATGGTCGATCTCCCCTACAGCCGTGTACGGACGAAGAGGGTGGCTGTTACTCATCTTGGAGGGATGGTGATACTGGTAGCCTAAAGGACAAAGAAAACAAGCAGTATTACACAGGGCAAAAATATTAAGAATAGCAAGCATAACTACAATAACAAAAATGTGACTAATCTAAGTAATCATATATTACAAGAAAAATTAAATCAGGAGGTTTTCTATGAAAGTTCATTTTCAACCAGACTCAACACAGCTGGCACCAACAATTCTAGCTAAGTATTTCAAAGAATTGTCACCTTGTTAGTCAACCCTGTTACTTAAAACAAAGTTTCCAACAAAGGGAATTAAAAACTGAATTATTTTACATCATGTTACTATTAGAAAGCAATTTTTTCTGAATAAAAATGCACACACAAAAAACAGAAATAAGCAATGTGAGCAGTTAAGCTTGGTCTTAACTCTCCAATCAGTACTAGAATCAGTGAAAAGTAAAAACTGTTTTTGCAGGATTCTAGTCAACTTTTCAGAATTGGGAGAAAATAAACAACCAGGGTAACTTTTAATAAATAACAAAGTCTGTCAGAGTGAAAAGCTTTACAATGTACAATCCAATTTCCTTATTCCTTACACTCAGTTTTCTTGATGACTTCTTATTCCCTCATATTATATATATATATATATATATATATGAGAAAACAAACTCCTTAATACCTCTCAGTCATAAAATTAGGTGATTGCCCACTAATGTACAAAACAGATAAATGCATTAGTTGTATCTTCTATGGAATTCTTTTGTTTTTCTTCATTCACAACAGGTTTTAGCTTTTTATGGATTTGGTTTATTTTGGTAACAGAGGTTTTCTATAGTCTCAATGGTAAGAGCATCCAAAAGCAAATTTAGGTATTATATTGGCTTCTACCATTACACTTCGGTTTACGTTTCTTTAAAAAGAGGTTGGTTGTTTCAGATAATGACCATCCATATCTCCAGAGACATCTTCCCTGCTCCAGTTACTAGCCACTTTTCAAGTGCTAAAGAAAGGTGGCACACTGCTGCTGATGATAGAGACAGGAATGCGACATAAACACACCAAGATCACGCAGCAACGCCCTTTATCAACCTTTATTGAAGGGCAATCCTTTATATAGGGGCTTCAAATTTCTGCACTTACAAACACGACTGTGATCTTAGTACCGCCTAGCTCACTTGACCAATGATATGTATCCATCCATGATTCATAGGGATTGGCTGGTGTCTCCTTGTTTGAGTTTGAGTTCAGCTAATCACTTTCATACCTGGGGGCTTGTTTTTCTCAATTCCCTAATGAGCTAAACTGTCTGTCATGGTCAGTGACAGCTATAGCTGTCACAGTGTACCACAAGAAAAAAGAAAAGGCCATACCTTGCACACATCTAACACATAAATCAAGTCAAAATCATGACAGAAATACACTTTTAGGTTCTACTATAAAATACTGTAAAGATACTATCAGAAAATATGTAAAAAAGCCCCAAACAGTTGTACTTGGGATTAATTATTACTTGCACTTTAACACATGGAAACACTTTACCCAAAATCAAGATACTGTGGAAACACAGTCGCAAAGAACTTCAAATGAAACTAGAAAAAAAAGTAATAGAAATTGAAAATAAAATATAAGAAAAATAAGAATACTAAATTGCTGGAATGCACAAAACAGAAGCCTCTCTGAGTTCCTTAGAAAGAGAAAAGAATGAAAGGATTGAATTAAAACCTTCAGAGAAACTAAAATATATTAAGCCACAGACTTGAAGTAGGAGTGTAAGTTTTAGTTTTAAGAAAGTAGAAATATATCTTCAGTGCCTTAAGAGATTATGTTAGCTAGTAAAAAGCCCTAACGTTCACTAGTGTTAACTTCTACAAAATTAACTTAGGTCCAGACATAACAAAAACATAGTAAGAACATTGCTTGTATTTCTAGATAGAACATATAAAATTATTTGCATAAACAGATACAATATATGCACAGATCTTGAGTAAGAACTGACATGACTTTCATACATTAGAATTAAGCCCAGGTTGGTGTAAGAAGAACGTTTTAGAATTGTGTTTTTAGCTAATTGGATGATTTATGAATTAAATCCCCCTGTATTGGAAAAGAAGGACAACAACAGAACAAGAACAACAGAAAGAAGAAAGAAGAATATGAAAAGAAGCTGCTGCTTCCGCTCAGAACATCGGGACTCTATGACAGAAAGCTTTTAGCACAGGCTTTAATACTCTGAACTCTTCACCTTTGAGACTGATATTCTGTTACAGGAAACAGAAATTTTCTGTAAATACTTCAACATTCAAAGTGTAAATACTTCAGTTGTCAAAACCCTAGCTGCAGGTAGCTCCTTTGTACTTCTAAATAACAATAACAAAGTTGAATCCAAATGAAAATTGTAATGGAGAAAAAAAAAACCCCAAACAATTTTTGATACTTTGTAGCCAAAATTAGAAACGACATAATCAACCCTTATGACTATTTACAAAAAATGAAAGCTCAGGTTAAGTGAAATTCAGAGAATTTTCAAGTTGCATCTCCAACCCACCCTTTGTGAAAGGATTAGAAGGAAAGCAGATGGTAACATTAATGGAAACTACGCACACCACCCAACCACAGCATTCTACACAGCAATTTAGTACCAAAAAATGTTTTGACTCAAAGTATATGGGAAGCTATGCCCTGCTCATCTGCAAACACATTCCCATCACTTAAGTACTGTAGTGCTAAAATTTTACATTCCAATCAGACACTTTCCTGTCACAAAAGACAAGGAATAAGTTTAGCCAAGTACTAAGAACAATATACTTAGTGCAGATTATTTATTAACACATTTATAAAATTAACCTGGTTAAAATGGCACACAACAAAAATATTAAAATCTCAAGAAAACACATTGGGTCCACTCACCACTGAAGCTGTCTGAAGACCTACAGTGAGCATAGCCTGTAGGCAGATTCCCCACTTCTGGGAAATTAGGGTTCTTCGCCATTCTGAACAACAGACAGATTGAACAGCAAGCTCATAGACACGTTATTCAGCAACATCCAGCTGCACAGCAAGAAATGGACCATCTCCTGGAACAATGCATGAAACATACGCCATCAGAAACTATGAGCCACAAAGCATTATGATCAAAGTGAGAGAGACGTGTACTTCTCAATTCAACTTTTTGCAGAAATTAAGTCTTTAAAAACCCTTCAATTTAATGGGAAAACTTATAAAAACATTAGAACACAAAAACAGTATTTCTATTTTGAGTCATCATAATTTAATTTTAACCATTCATATTTTTAACCATCATAGAAGACAGTAACATGTTGCCATATTCACTATAAGACAAAAAATTCCATCCTGACATTTCTGCTACAGCATTAATATCCCTGAAAACACTATTTTCCCACAAGGGTGTCCTAATTAAACCAGGTCTATACAAACTGAATCACACATGCTTTATTCCCTACACAGACAAAATTTTCCAAGTGCTCTTACTTAGCTAAAGTTTTGGGGGTTCTGATTGGGTTTTGGTGGTTGCTTTTTTTACAAAATTTAAGGCAGCTGCAGACCTTTCTATTGCGCAAACCTTTTTTTAAACAGGAAACCAAAACAAAACTGAAGGGTTAGGAAAGAGAGAAATATATAGAGGTTTGACTTGCTTAAATACATAACCAACATAATACGTCTCTCTCAGCAAGTATAAATTATTGTTAACCTTCCCATCAAACCTGCCAGGAGGAAAAATAGCCTGTATTTAATTTGCTAAACAGATGATACCTTGATCTATGAATTCACTCATAAGGGTCACTCTAATTTTCTTTGTGGGATATGCTTAAGAAAACAAAGGAGAAGGTAGGAAAAAAAATTTTTAGGTAGTCTCACGAACTAGAAAGTAACCACACCTTAATCCTTCTGCAAATCAGATCCAGGCTTTTGACAAAGAAAGTCTCCTGGATTTTGAGGATCAAAATGTAATCTGTAAGTATCTTTCCTATAAATAGTGCATGATATCAGGTTGGCCTGTGTTATAAAAATATATAAGACAGCCATTCATGAAAATACTTGGGGTTTTTGTTAAATTTGAGTAAATATCTCAACAGAACAGTTCAAGCACCAGATTTACACATTTATAACAGAAGACACATCAAATACATCTGCTTTGTGAGCAGGCTCAAATTAAATCCTAAAACATAAACACTTAAATGATTCTAGCACAGGACTTCAAGAAAGTTTGTGTGCTGCACTTTAAAAACATGAGCAAAGAGCAAGCGGGATCACCAGCAGATTGCTAAAAAGTTAACATCAAATTGTTTATTTTAAAGTCTGAAAATATGCCTTCTAAGAGTAATTTCAATGAATCACAGTAGTGCATAAATTGCAGAGTGGTTAAACTACTACGACACCAAAGCATCAGGGAAAAAATTTGAGTACCGCGAAGTACAGTTCAAAACACTGAACTTATATTTTTTAAGAAATAAAATTCGGATTAGATGGCCACAGCAGGGCCTTGAGAAGCCAGCCAGGGGCAGGACGAGGGGGCGGCAGGAGGCTGGCGCGGACTACAGAGGGCGGCCGGAGCCGGCAACGTGCCCAAGGTCGCGCCCGGGGTAGCCCGGGCCGCCACCGACCCCCAGCTCGGGAGGCGCCAGGGGAGGCGACCCCAGCCCGTTCGGCCGTCCCCTCCCTCGCCTCCACAAAAAGGCACTTCAGGTGAAATCGCTTCCCCGCCAAACGGGCCCGGCGCCTTCTCCATACGGCGGCGCACCCCCGGCCCGCCCCGCGTTGCCCTGCCCGCGCCCAGCGGGAGCCGCCGACGGCAGCACCTCGAGACCCCAGGCGGCCACGGGGCCGGGGCCGCCGCACCCCTCATGCCCGCGGGACTCACCGGCCCCGCCCCCGCCGAGGCCTCCTCCCCACCCCCGTCCCGCCGCCGTCCATACGTCACCCGGCGGCGCATTGACGTCACCGAGGAGCAACGGCCTGTGTGTGGCGCAGGAGTGAGTCCCGCCGCCCGCGGGAACGGCGCCGCCTGCCCCCCATTTCTTGCTCCGCCCATGGAGTGCCGGCAGCTGGGACACAGCGGCGGTGCCGGGCCACCAGGACTGTGAAGTAGTCACTCGTGTTTAAACCTTCCTTGTCCGCTGCTTCTTGACTGCGTTCAAAATCCGTGTTTCCTTGGCAGCGGCATGCGTAGCTTTTGCTCTTCGGTGCGTGTGCTGCTTTCCTGCGTCAGGAGAGCGTCTCCCAGCGAGAATGGGGAATGTGGGCCTGTCGTTACGTAACCATGAGAGGGACTTCTGCTGCGCTGCAGGAAGCTCAATTTAAGCCCTCCGAGAGGCAAAGCACTACACGCTATTTAGTTCTATACTTTATTTAGCAGAAACGAACCCTTCCTTGGAAGAAGTAAAAATAATGGCCTGTAATCAGTGAGAACATGAAATAATTTCAAAAGTTTTTCTAAGTCTAAATACTTCAGTACTGTTGCAGGTTAAAAGACTTATCATTAAGTGTTTTTCTGTAGTAGTTTATTCTTGGATTTCCTATCTGTGAATACTAGTTTAAATTAGTTCCTAGTATGAGAAGAAGTAGTAACTTCTTTTTTTTCAAAACAATCCAAACCCACATATTGCCCACTTCATGATACTCCTGTAACGAGTTTGTAGATGCCAGTGTTTTTTTACTACTTTCCTCTTTATTACCTCATAATCTATCATGGATACATTTTGTCAAGCACATTCTAAAGCAAGGGTCGCTACAAGATTAGCCAACATGCTTAGAGTAATTTTTGATTACTAAGCAGAGAAGCTTCAGCATAGCCCACTCATACTTGCATAGTTATCCACTGGACTACATAATAGGAAAGATGTATCCTATGTCTTTCTGAACAATTCCACAGGTGAGGGTATGGGTGTTAATGTCTTTGAAATACTCCTGAATGTCTCTACCAACTTCAAGCCACAGGTTTGTTACAGAGCCCAGTTTGACTCCTGAAACAGAAAAATGGGCATGCACAAGCCTAAGTTTCTGAACTTTGGGGAAAATGACATGTTTAAGGAGGAAAAATGTGGTAGGCAGTTCGGGAAGGCTGTACCTTCCTAGTACCACAGCCAAGGGGGAAGAAAGAGGACAACATGTGGCCAGGAGTTTATAAAAGGAGACTGCGCCCTCTGAAACCTTGAGAGAAAACTGAAGACAGTTCACAGCCCCAGTGAACTATCTCTCTTTATTCGAATAAAGATGCAAGACTCCTTTGTCTCCTTTGTAGACACTGGCTTTTCATAGTGTGGCTTTTCCACTCACAAGGGGGCTCATCCAGGTACCTTCAACCATTTGAATCCAGCACATGGCAGGAGGAGCTGGAGTCATGTAGATAATATTTTAACAGAAGGTGGGCATGAAAGGCCTGTCCGCACAAACCAGCCTCTGGAATAAGTAGTGATATTAAAGCCTAAAGTCCTTGAAACTTTCCTGCAAGAGAGAGAATAAAGCAAAACAATATTCTTGTGTACAGGAGAAAAAAATGTAAGCCTGTGTGTATTAGCCAGTAGTAACTTGCTTAGCCCGCAGACCCTGTAAAACCCTGTAAAAGGTGTGCTAAAGATAGAAATAAACGGTGTTCACTCTTACTTCTGTGAAGACTCATGAATAGCTGGCCGTCTCTCAATATCTGGCTCGCGAATGGGACCCTGCGGGCAGGGGGACTTCAGTGGGTCCACGCACGGTGGGACAGGGCCTTGGACCAAGGTTGGTGGGAGTGGATCTGAGCGCAGATAGACGCTACCTCGGATTGGTACTGGATAGACGATCTGAGTGCGGTGAAAAAGGTGTCGGGTCGTTGGGGGAGTCCAAAGGTTGAGGAGTAAGTGAGGGGTCGCGCCCCTCCCCCAGTGGCTGCACGAAAAATGGATGTGGAGTTTGTGGCAGCTAAAAAACTGCTTCTTAGCATTACTGTTAAATGAGGTGAAGCAGTCAAGGAAAAGGACCTGGGAAAGCTCGTTGTATGGGCTAAAAATCATGGGTGCTTAACGGTGCCCCCACTGCAAGCAGTTGAAAAATGGACGGATATAAGGGCTTTGATGTGGGACACAGCAATCACAGAAAAGAGTAAAGTCGCAGTAGCGCTCGGTTCGATATGGAAAATTGTGTTGGCTACCTTAAAAGATAAGAAGTCTGAGTCCAGGGTCGCAGCCACCGCTTTAGAAGCCATGGCTGGGCCCAAGACGGACTTGCCACAGCAGTCACCTCCTGCCACATCGATGGGAGAAAGCACTGAGGTGTGCGCAGAGAACAAAGGCACCCCCAGGGCAGAGGCAGTGCAGAAAAGGCTCCAAGGCCACGCTGAACAATTACAGAAGCAGTTGAGCAGAAACAGGTGGCTCAGACAGCTTCAAAGAGAGACAAAATAGCCAAAAAATAGTGAACTATATGGTATCTAGTTCAAAATTCATCACTGTAATTAAGAGTTGATAAGCTGCAATGGTCACCATTTTTACCACCTGGCCCTGAGAGGCTTTTCATGTAACATCACCTGTTTTTGTAAAATCGTGCCCTTTTTCCTCTATCTGCGAACAACGAGAGAGATTGAGAGAAAGAACTGCATATGTTAAAGTTAACTTCGTGAGTTTTTTTTTTTCTTTCTCTCCATTTTTCCTCTCTGAGAGAGTATGTGGGGGATGTGAAGATAACAGCAGCAGAGAGCAGCAGCAAAGTGGGCAGTTAACTCCCCCTTCTCCCTCTCTAAGAAAAAGCACTGGGATAGTACCCAGTTTGTGAAAAAGTCATGATTCATTGGTTTTTTTTAAATGTTTTTATATACCCTTTTAGAGTTAATTTTGTGTTTTAAGTAATTATGAGTTTATGCAGTTGCAGTTTTTAGAGTTTTACTAAAGAAATTAGTGTGATTCCTTGAAAGTTCAAAAAGCCACTTTTTTTAAAGAAGTGTTTAAAGTGAATACTAACAGAAGTTACCTTGCAATAATTAGTGTTAAAGCCTAATGTTAAAACATTGTATGATTTACAGCTACTAAGAAAACAACCTTTCAATTAACGTTATCTACAAAAGAGATTTATGGTTTAAAAAATAAATAGCTAAGAGAACTTTACTATACAAGACAAAGTTAAGTTAAAGCATATATTACCAATTTGCTTGTTTTTTCCACAATTTTAATAAGGTAATTTCAATGTGAGTCTTTTTGTTATATAAAACATATATAACAGCACATATACTAATTTGGATTTTGGATTTTAGTTAAAAAATTGGACTTGATGTTTCTGAAAAGTGCTACAGAAGCTGAATGGCAACTTGCCAAATCCTGTGTTGCTGTGGTTTTTCTCTAGAAAAACTACACTTTAAAATCCTAACCACTTTAAACATATACTAGGCAAATTCCTGTTATGAATAAGTATTTTTAATAGCATTTGCAATTATTGTGAGTTATTTTAAAGCCAAATGACATAGAATTGTGATGTATTTGTTACATTTTTATAATCTTTATAGTGAATCCATGTTATTGTTATATTGTGTTTAAAAGGTATATATCAAACTTTTGGTTGCCTTTTTGTAATAACAGAATAAGATTAAGTTATGTTTTTATCCAATATACATTAAATGTTAATAGAATTAAGAAAAGTCAAGTTTCATTATTTTTAGGCTTGAGTGTTTTTAAGTTAAGTTTTATAACTTGGATATTCTTTTGAGGTTAAGTTTTGTTATTTCCTTTTGTCATAATTAATTTTTATTAACTTTAAATATTGTTTAATTTAAATTGTTCTATGTTTTATTAGAGGCACTTGTTTAAACTGCAAAGTATAGTTATTTTCCTAGAGAGATGAAGATGACTACAACTGAAACAGCTGTGATAGAACACTGATGAACCTGCATGTGGATGTAAGTGAATGCAGTCTGTGACATCCTTGATTTCATTGAGAGTTCTATTGGTTGTTGCAATCTCTGCAGTTTTTGTTTTTTATAGCTTTATTATTTTTCAGTGTTTCCAGAATTCCAAGAAAATGTATCATTGCTGAGGGTCAGCTGCCATGGGAGAGGCTTCAGATTAAACCAAATGCTCAATGGTTTAACTGGTCTGCTATCTATGGTTTCTGATCATTTGCTTTGTACAAATGCATTTTAAGTTTGCTGTGCTGCAAGCATCTCATAGCTGCTACTATTGAGAACCTTGTTTTGAAAATGAGTTAAAAGGCATCTTTCCAGTTTAAAGCCTTAAGGCCCTGGCCAAGCCTTGACTTTACCTATACTGAATGTTTGCCAACAGATCCAGATGTTTTTGCACCAAATCAGATTTTGAGTCATTTTTTGACTTAGCAATTTGACCCTATTAATATGACAGCTGGATCAATTTTGAAGCGGGCTTGGAGAATCATTTCCGGAGGCAGTTATCCAATCCTTCACTGATTTTTTTGTTTTCTGTTTGTTTGCAAACTATGGGATGCTGGTGCAGTGTTTTACTGGTTAATAGTAGTTTTATATTACATATGTTATTAGTAATGTTTATGATTTGATTGATTTTTAACTGCTATAGGTTTTTATTCATTGTGTATATAGTTTCATGTTAATGTTGATGTGTATGACAGAAATACATCTCATTTTTATTTTTTATTTTAATGGGGGGAATTGATGCCCTAAAAGCATTTGATTAGTGTAATACATTAACTTCAGGGGAAGAAGTGTCTGTGTTTTGTTGACAGGTTCAAAAAGGTCATCTGTTCATCTGACCAGACTGTCTGCCTCTGAACAAATGAGATCCAGTGAACAGAGAAGTCACCACACAACCTTGATACTCCAAATAAGATCAGAAGTGGACCTGTCAGAACACAGTTGTGTCTGAAAACTACACAGTTTACCAACAGAAATTTTATGATGTTGTGTCTCTACCAATTTTTTTTCAGTTATTCTCTGTTTTAAGATTTAGAAGGATCTGAAGAACAACCTAAACATTGATGCCTTCAGTCAGTCACCAATCGGCTGCCAGCTGATACCACGGGAGCAGCGGACGTTCCAAGACTGAATTGCATTAAATCATTGTTTGTAAGAAGAATTTTATGGAAGATCAAAAGAGTGTAGAAACTCCATCTAACTGTATATAAAACAAATTGTAGTTGTGTGTTTACCCTTTCAGCAAATTGCTTTCACGCTTAGATTGCATGAATACCAGAGCACGTGTGTTAAAAGTAGTTAGATAATAGTTTAAGATAAATAGTTTAGCCTGTGTAGTAATTCTTATATTAGTATAAAGTATAAGTATTCCCCCTTCAAGAGTTAATGTAAGCATATTTGAAAGTTCCTTTAACGTTAAAGCCTTAGCTGTGATTCTGCAATCATGGTGGTCATTTGCATGGAACAAACTGCTTATGGTAATTGTGCTGTGTAGTCCTAACTGTCTGCTAGGTAACACCCAAAAGCGACAGAACATATGGATCACTCTGGCACACTTGACAGGCCAAAGGTCAATGTGTTTGAGCCTAGCCACACCTGGAGATCCTTTTCACACCTGTTTCATAGAAGTCCCTGAATGTGATCCTCAAGCATTTAAAGGTTTGGTTAGTAACGAGACTTGACTGAATTGATTAGCAATGTTGCAAGAGTGCAATCGCACTATTGGTCTCACATCTAGACAACTTGAAGCCTGCTGGCAAGCAAAAATTATCTAAGTTCTCAATGTTACCATAGGGCCCCCAGAAGAATTGGACTTGTTAGGTTCCACCAATACCTCAGGTGGATGGATAATGTTTGAGCCCTATAGAGGAATGGCTAGAGAGCAAAGGTCATGTTCCCATGCAGCAGTTAGTTGAGAAAGAATTAGACAATAGAGTACAGTTAGTGTGAGATGTTGCAAAGTTAGGAAGACCTTAGTGATAACTGTTAACTGAGAACAGGATGCTGTGATCAGAAGAATGTAATTCAGCATAGATGAGCGATCACAGGAATGTGGAATTAGGTGGAGTTGACCTTAAATGAAAATATCCAATAAGGAGCTTGCTTTTGCACTATGTATGAGCCAAATTATTGATGCTATATAAGTGGCTTTAGAGTTACCAATAAATGAGACTTGCTGATCATTCATACTGAGTGCTGCATTTCTCCTGCCGAACTCATCAAATGGCGCCCGAACAACAGGGACTTTTGGGACCCTAGGGACCTTTGGGACATTCAGAACCTTTGGGACCTTTGGAACCTTTGGGACCCTTGAAAACCTTTGGGACCTTAAAAAGGAGTCGGAGTCGGCCAAGGGAGTTGGCAACAGGGGACGGGTCCTCTGCAGCAAGGATGGCAAAACGCAACAGCTGTGCTGCATTCCAGGCAACCTCACAGGAGAGTCCTGATCACACAGCAACGGTGCCGCGCCCCAAGCGACCTCAGAGGAGAGTCCTGGCCATAACATGCTGCTGAAACTTTGTAGGGGCTGCAACAGCGCGCGCTGACGGTAAGATGGAAAGGCAAGCAGCATATGATTTATTTACCTGCTTTTTAGAAAAGCGATAGGTTAAATACTTTGATTTGCGCAAGGAGCTTCCTGGACTTCTTGGTTATGGGTATGCTCAGGGTTGTTTTCAGAATCCCCATACAGTCCATGAATTAAGTGAGTGGCCAAAATTTGGAGATAAATTGTGGGAAGCTGTTTTAGATGATGATAAAACTGCTAAAAAATTGGGAAAACTGTGGTGGACAGTTCATAATGCTCTCTTGCAGTATCAGGCTGAACAGGCAGCTGCCACAAAGGCATCTGCAGCTATGTCAAAAAATAGATTATTAGAGGAAGTTAATGAGTGTCCATTGCCACCCGCCACGAATATAGTAATTTTGACCCGCCCCCATGCAGTCACTGACCCCTGCCGCAGCTGCTAATCCTTTTGTGCCATCTCAAATTCCTTCACCTACTAACCTTGATTCTGGAACAGAGCCTGCGGCACCGTTACCATCCTCCCCTATGGGAAATAAATCTGTCCCTGGGGAAGGGCATGAGTTAGGTGAGACTATTGCGCGGGAAAGAAGGGAGACATGGGCTACGTTGGCACGGAATATATTGCAAGAGGGAGATCAGGAAATAGCAGATGCTGTATTGGAAGTAGCATGTCTGATTCAAAGATTAGTGCAAGCTGCATTTGACCAGATTAAAGAGCCAGGAGGTATTCCATCTTATATGGGTATTAAAAAAGGGCAAGATGAGCCATTTGGAACATTTATTGATAAAGTGGCTACAGCTATAGAGCGGGCAGGTGTTCCTGAATATATGAAGGAAGCATTATTAAAACAATGTGCATTACAAAATTGTAATCCAGCAACCAGGTCAGTTTTAAATTCCCTGAATGCTAATTGGACTATTGAAGAGGCATTAGAAAGGATGTCTAATATACCGGCAATGTTAGTCCAGGCAATTAAAGAACTAGGGCAAGGGTTAGAAAAGCAGGCTGCATCTGCTCCGAGTCAGGTTTTAGCAGCTCTTGCACCCCTACAAGTGGCTACAATCAACAACGGCAGGATTCCAGCCTCCCGATTCAAATGTTTTCGCTGTGGCAACCTTGGACATATTTGGAAGGAATGTACTGTAACATCTATTTTGTGCAGTCAGTGCCGGTCTAATACCCACGCTGATAATGTTTGCCGCCGGAGATCGGGAAACGGGAAGGTCAGCGCGAGAAGCCGCTACGCTACGACACAAATAGTAGCTGCTGGAACATCAGTTCAGCTTCCCTCCAGCCTGCCACAGCAGGGAGCCTCGGCCCAGACCTGGCAGCCTCAGTGACTGTGGATTTATTGATTGACATCTCAGCCCTACAAGATTCCCACGGGTAATAAATGGAAAAGCTATGGGTTCAATAGTATTGGGACGCTCATCTGCTAGTCTAATGGGACTTTTTACCTGGAGTAATTGATGTGGACTATGCTGGTGAAATATGTATCATTGCATATACACTGGCACCACCAGCCAGAATTGATAAAGGACAACAAATTGCACAATTGGTGCCACTAAGCTTTATGTAGATAATGTTTTACAACCACTGTGGGTTCAGTGGCCTACAACTATTATTTATCATTATATGGACAATATTCTTTTTGCTCAATCACAACCTTTTGCAGATAAACAAGTTACTTCAGAATGGACTGGTTGTTGCATCTGAGAAAATACAGCTGTCATCCCCATGGAAATATCTCGGGTGGACTTTAACTGAGCAGTATGTTGCCCCTCAGAAACTGTCATTAAACATGTTACTTCATACTGTTCATGATGCTCAGCGATTGCTAGGAGATTTACAATGGCTTAAACCTGTTGTGGGTATTCCTAATGAACTTTTACAATCCTTACGACCTTTGTTAAAGGGTACTGATCCTACAGCACCTATACAGGTCATCAGTGAACAACAAGAAGCTCTCAATAAAATAATGGACTGTATCCAGACAGGTGTTGTTCGTAGGAGATCCAAACTTGGACATTAACCTTACTGTATGGTTTGGACCTCAACATCTCATCGGTGCCCTGACGCAGCAACAAAAGAAAACAGGGGAGATATGGGTATTAGAGTGGTTGTTGCATGTTCACTGATGCTGGAAAGAAATCTCGTACAGCTGCTGCTACATGGCAAGATTCAGAAGGACAATGGAATCATCATATTATTCCAGCTCGAAAGGAGGACACATTACAAACTCTGGAATTGGTTGCTGTTGTTTGGGTTTTGGTGCAGTTTAAGGGTCCTGTTAATGTTGGTAACTGATTCTTTATATGTTGCAGGAGTGAGTGAACGTATTGAAAATGCAGACATAAAGGAAGTAAAAAACCTTCGTTTATATGAACTGTTTTTGCAGCTTCAAAGAGCAATAAAGTTGAGGACTGCTGCCTTTGCTATTATCCATATTTGTAGCCACAAATGGGATGTGGGTTTAGGAGAAAGAAATGCTAGGGCAAACTGATTGGTTTATAAAGATCCAAAAACAAGTCTGTGGGGAGGTCCTAGCAAGGTACTCTATTGGGGACGTGGTTATCTTTGAGTGTCTACCCCCACAGAGCCTGTCTGGGTGCTGAGCCGATGGACTAAACCTGCTGATCCCAGTGATTTACCTTCAGCTGATCCAGAAAATTTAGCAGATACTTCTCACTCTCTACCATCAACATAGAGACGGGATCTGATGAACTCTCACATGAAAATCTTGTGTACAGTACCAAATTGTGAATGTTATCCTTTTGTATGTTACATTTGTAAAGTGTGTAAAGAAAAGTGGTGGACACATTCTAAGTGGGGTCGATCCCCAAGAGGGATTTGTACAGAGTGTTACAACTTTGAAAGAAATTTGACTGAGATTGCATTACAGGAAGGTGTGCAAACAGGACAATTTGAAAAAGGATCTGATAGATTGTGGGAGATTTATTCTTTTGGGATAAATCCAGAAAATTATTGTTATCATCCTAATACCCCTTTACCATATGTTATTGAGATAATCACAATACATTGTCGTAAGACACTTACACAAGTCAGGTGTGATATCCCAGGGGTAAAAAATAAAAATTGGGAGCAATTCTTAAAATGGCAGTCTCGAGAAAAAGGATCTTTCCCTGAAAGCTATCCCTGCTGCCGAGAAGATGGAACACCCCGTGGTTCAAAGCAACCGAATCGACGGGTGAGGCAGAGGGGTAAAAGGAAAGGGAAGCAAGATCTCACATGGGATCCAGCCAAGATGCTGGCTGAACTGCCGCAATCCTTTTAAAGTCCTTAAAGGACTATCTCTGATCAGGTTGTTGTGGTTTACCATGATAAAGGGAAATTAAGGATTTTTGATTGACATGGATGAGAGACAAAATATGTGGGTAACGTGGGCTAATCAAACTGGACAGGATAATTTTTGCTTTTCAATGGCTACCCCTTCAGATCCTTTTCGAACTTGTTTAGTGGGCGCACCTTTAGATGATTCACTCAATGCCACAATGTTTAAAAACTGGACAAAGAATTGGAAAGCACCCAAGGAAGCAAACAAAACATTATGTGAAATTCCATCAGGTAAATTTATGATCAATATCTGTGACACAGGTTTAATTCCAGCAAATCCCACTGGTGCTCAAAATTGGTACATTGCTACAGGTTTAAATGTTACTGGGTCAGAACCACAGGAGTTAAGAGTGTTAGGTTCAGCCCCTAGCAATTATTGTTTAACTTTTGTCAATTGGACTAGGAACAATCATGCGAAAAAGTCTCATGGGCCAAATAGTACAAATGTTTCTCCACAAAGTTTGTTATATTTGCAAAATAATGATGCATACTGTGGCAATTGGTCTCACAAAGTAAATTCTAGCAGTACACCTCTACAATTACCACCTGGTATTTTTCTAATTTGTGAAGATCGTGCATGGCAAGGACTGCCAGCAAACATTTATAGAGGGCCTTGTTATTTTGGAAAATTGACATTATTTGCACCCACTATACAGCCATTATTAGGAGCCAATAGAACCAGGTTATGAACAAAGAGAAGTGTGTTTCAATTGGGGCCAGAATGCAAAGATCAGGTTGAACTTTGGGAACATCCTACAGTGATTGTGTCATCTATTTTTACACCTGGAGTATCTAGTGCCCAAGCCTTAACACAGTTACGACGACTGGCATGTTGGACAGGAAAGCAGTTTAATACAACATCAAAGGTTTTGTCTGATTTGCTTTTGGATATGAACAGTGTTAGGCATGCTGTATTGCAGAATAGAGCTGCTATTTTTTGCTATTAGCACAGGGCCATGGCTGTGAGGATTTTGATGGGATGTGTTGCATGAATCTTTCTGACCATTCAGTGTCTATTCATGCTCGTCTTCAACAACTACAGAACAATATGAAAAAATTAACCATGGAAACAAATCCATTAGAGGAATGGTTTCAATCCCTAGGCCTCACAGGATGGTTAAAAAATTTGGCACAAATGGCAATTGTTGTTATATTGATCATTGTGATTGTGTTACTGTTTATTCCTTGCATACTGCAATGCTTGCAAAACATGGTAAAGAAGGCTACTTCTACAGTTTTGTTAGTACAAAAAGAAAACAGGGGAATTATAGAGGAATGGCTAGAGAGCAAAGGTCATGTTCCCATGCAGCAGTTAGCTGAGAAAGAATTAGACAATAGAGTACAGTTAGTGTGAGATGTTGCAAAGTTAGGAAGACCTTAGTGATAACTGTTAACTGAGAACAGGATGCTGTGATCAGAAGAATGTGAATTCAGCATAGATGAGCGATCACAGGAATGTGGAATTAGGTGGAGTTGACCTTAAATGAAATATCCAATAATGAGCTTGCTTTTGCACTATGTATGAGCCTAATTATTGATGCTATATAAGTGGTTTTAGAGTTACCAATAAATGAGACTTGCTGATCATTCATATTGAGTGCTGCATTTCTCCCGCCGAACTCATCAGAGCCCCAACTGTCGCTCTGTTGGGAACAGCAAAAAGAACGACACAGACTCTCCTGTGAAGTCGAACTGGAGAAATTTCTCTCGGTTTATTACCTCAGATCTTTTTTATAGACCGATACGTGAAAAGTACAGAAAAGAAAACTCTTATTGGTTAGTAAACTAACACATCACCATCATTGGTCAGTGGGGTTCACCACCCCTCAACCTTCTCTTGCAAGAAAACAAGGAACAGACAAACAGCACCTGCAAGGCTGCTTTCTATCTCTGAGAATTGTTTTAATTCCTCCTTATGAATTCCCAGGCCACTTTCACAGGCAAGACTGAGAAAGCTATGCGGCCTGCAATTTCCACAGGCACTGTGCTCTCTGTTTCAGAGTTAGCATCCACACCCGACAGATAGCCACTCCAATGGGGTGGTGCAACACTGGGCTACAGTCAATGCTATAGTTGATCTTGTTACTCACACTGAAAGTAAAGTTTTTATTCTCACAGGACGATTACCAAAGCAATTACCTAGTTCTATATTCCTAATCTGTGGAGATAGAGCACGGAATGGAATTCCTGCTAATCCACATAGAGATCCTGTTATCTTGGGAAACTTACTTTGTTCCATCCAAGTTTACACCAATTGCTAAATGTAGCTGATAAAATAAAAAAAATAAAATATATCAAATGGTCAAAGCAAAGCCTAAATGAATTACAATGTAATGATGTCAGAAACCCAGACTTTTGGAATCGTGATATAATATAGGCAGCCTCCTTCTTTATTCCAGGAGCAGCTGCTGCTAAAGGCTTAGCAACTCTAAAAAGGCTCACTTGTTAGACTAAGAAAGAATTGAACTTAACATCCACAATGTTAAGTGAACTTTCCGCTGATGTGAGTAGCGTACATCATGGAGTATTACAACATCAAGCTGCAATTGACTTTTTGCTCTTGGCACAAAGACATGGTTGTGAGGCGTTTGAAGGCATGTGCTGCTTGAATCTTACTGATCATTCAGTTTCCATCCATAAGCAACTACAACAACTACAAGATAGGTTACATGCCCTGAAAGAAGATAGTGACCCCATTAGAAGTTAGGTCGCCAGCTGAAGTATCTATCACTGGATGGTTGAAATCTCTTGTGCTAGAAGGGAGACGGATTTTACTTATAGTGTTAATTGAAATGATGCTTTTAAGTTGTATGTTATCTTGTCTTCGCAAAAATGTAGAATGAGTCACATCCAAAGCCTGGTTTGTCCAAAAAGAGAAAGGGGGAATTGTAGGTGATATTTTAACAGAAGGTGGGCGTGAAAGGCCTGTCTGCACAAACCAGCCTCTGGAATAAGTCGTGATATTAAAGCCTAAAGTCCTTGAAACTTTCCTGCAAGAGAGAGAATAAAGCAAAACAATATCCTTGTGTACAGGAGAAAAAATGTAAACCTGTGTATATTAGCCAATAGTAACTTGCTTAGCCCGCAGACCCTGTAAAAGGTGTGCTAAAGATAGAAATAAACGGTGTTCACTCTTACTTCTGTGAAGACTCGTGAATAGCTGTCCATCTCTCAGTAGAATCACACCTCACCCAGTTTTCATGTGACCAGCTCCCTTTGGCACAGGCCAGCACCCAGCAATTGGGTTCCCAAGACTGTCCAGGAGACAGACAAGAGGTGTACCAGTGAGGTCTATGAAGAGTCTGCAGGAAAGGACCATTGGAAATTTCACTTCTGAGTACAATGATCCAAAACAGAATCCTCAAAGCAAAACAGCAAGCCTTTCAGTCATCTAGAATTCAACAATGAGCAACAAAGCAACAGGTGCTTTAAATTTTTTTGTAGTTTTCACCAATGCTTTATTGAGAAGTGAACTGCAATACCGTTACACTATTTGTTAGCCTTTGGTTACACTACACATTATTCGACAGCCACATAACTGAAAAAGTTAGATGCTAGTCAAACCAGAGTAAGACAAGGCAGAGGATTTTTCTTTCCTTGTTTGAAGAAAAAAGGGATTTAAAAACTTATCATTTGCACTGTTTACAACATGAGAAACTGCATAAAATCAAGTAATCTATGTAACACATGGAAATGCTACATGTTTTCCTGCTGCTTGCAGGTACATACCATAACTTTTTTTTATGCGGGCAGATTAGATCTCTAGTAGTAGTAAAATGTTGCTTCAGATACTCCTTTTCATTAATTTCCTAAGACAGAATATACAGGGCATTTAAGTTAAATATAGCCCCAGGCTTCTACTTAAACAAAAATTATGAGCAAGTTCTTTCTAGTGCTGAAAGCGACAAGGGTCACTGTGAGTTAAGAGCTATGAGACCTCTTCTCTTGGCTCTCAGTCAGCAGTCAGAAGCTGAGCTGAAAGACTGAGTTCTTTCTGCTGTACAGATTTATTGCCTCTATAAAATTTCTTTTTGCAAGATTGTTGAGGGCTGCTCCTTAAAAGAGTTTTGCTTGGAATAATCTAAGAAAGATTATGACTTTTGTAAGCATGCTGCTACTCCTGTCAAAATTATCCAGACATTTTATTTTCTAGTATAGAACACAGGACATGAAGTCCTCAGGATCTTTTGACTTCATAAAAAAATACACTGAAGTTTCTTTTCACCTCCTCATTGATGATCATTAGTTGTAACACAGGATTTGTTGTTATTAGTTTAAATCTAATCAGTGTGAGATGCAGTGAGTTTCTGGTCACATACCTTTTGACACTGTTTATTGAAATAGTAACATAATGAATGTTCAAGAAGAGAATCTGTTTAAGTGCTCTTCCAGAAAACAATTGAGTATTACTAACTGGAAACAATTTGCAGTGGCATCACAGGACAAGAAAAGAGGAATCCAAGTGAGGTCCCAGGGGATAGTTTTGGAGGAGACTCTGAACATGACTGATTCCTCTCTATTAACCAGATTTCACAAACACTGTTACAGATTTTCACCAGGAATCTGAAAGTGGGCCTCTCTTAGACAATACACTTCAGTAGAACTAAGTGAGAGTCACCATGTGGTTAGGATTCAAAATTTCAATCCAGTAGCCATCAGGATCCTGAACAAATGCAAGTCCTTTCATTTTACCTATTAGAAAAAAAAAATAAAAAAAAGAAAAGATAAAATTAAGACAACATGAGTGGTTCTAAATGTCAAATATAACTACTTAGAAAAATATTTTTCCTTTTGCATTAGAACTAGTTCAAATTCAGATGGATAATTCTAGAAACATCCAGATTAGTTTTTAATCATCATAAGGTCTTTGTATGCAAAACTGTCAATCCTACTCTCAATAAAGCTGTAGTTAAAAAGTCACTTCGGAATTCCATCTTTTGTTGACTGAAGTTTCTTGCATGTGCCCCTGTAAGTGTTCGTTCTCAAAATTCAGAAAAATATTTTGTGCTCTAGGGATGTTTTGATATATTTTCTTGAACTAGCTTTGCTGGTTTAAAATTCTGTGTTTCTCTGCTCTGTTCATCTTCCATCATTCCTGAGTCTACACTGAAATTTTACCCTAACATTTTTACCCTGTCATGGTTTACAGTACACTTCTGCATCACTTCATTAAGCAGAGAAATGTAGGACATGATTGTTATAAATTTTACTGTTGGAAAACATATTACTCATTAAATCAGGATCCCCAAGAATTTGTTTCAACAGTAGATCAGGATAGCACAGCTTAACATGCTACCTTTAAAGTGTTAACCACATACTTGTAGTTATAGTTGCTCCATTAAGTTATTTACTGTAACAGAACCAGCCTAGCTCTTAATATATTCTAGTCACAAAAACAACTGAGAAAACAGATGTTTGATCAGTAAGGTAGGAAAACAAACCCCATGCATGATCTCCCAGACTGCTCTGCAAATAATGTAAAGCCCAAAGCTTCCTTCTCCTCCTTGGAATTTGCTGCACGAATTTTGTTTCTGAATTTTAAAGAAGAGCTTTTGCTCTGCCCCTGCCCCTTGTCTGTTTCAGGAGGTTTTTTTTGTGATTCCCTCCATTTATAGTCTAAGCTTGTTCTTCTATGTACTTTCATTCCTACTACTGCATAGCTCTAAGTCAGCAACTCTCATTTCAAGCCTCTCTCAGGGCTTAACAAATGGGCAAATTAAAAAAGGCTCAGAAACTCTAAAATGCTAGAAATAAAAAGATCTATTCTTAATTCAAAGAATCACGTTAAGTTTTCAGCTACATTTCTTATTTTGCTTCAGCTGAGAACACAGTGAATAAGATGAAAATCAGTTAAAATCTCTTTCCAATTACTAGTATTACATGTCTGTTTTTGAATGCATCAGTCCTAAAAATCTCATGAGAGATTTCTTTTTATGAAAGAGAATCCAACTGAAAAATGCAAGACTTGTCACCACTTCTGCATTTTGGGATATTTTCACATAGAAATTCTTTGCTTATATACTCTCTAGACATTTGTGCTATACATTATGCAAGTCAATTATCATACAGACTAATGGGGCTATTCCTACCAAAGCTGAACAGAATAGTTAAAAATACAGTAACTAGTAGGTTGTATAGTAGGTGTTAGGTGGATTTACATGAAAATAGCCAGAAAAGTCAAGAATGACTCAGTTTAAATGGGTGGGAACTATTATGTTTTCTGACTTATTTTCCTAAGACAAGAACCATGCAGATGTGCCATGTGAATTTGATCCATGTTACAGTAAATTCTGTAACAACTCTAGGCAGGCATGTATACATGACATGTAAACTATGACATCAACAGAGAATGTGAATTTTACTGAAGGTCAGGCTGCTTACAGAAGGCACACAGCAGACTGATGAACTATTGTTAGTGGGATGGATCTATTGCTAGTTTGCCCACTCTATAAGGGGGTGCAGGGGTAACTGGTTCTGGAAACCTCTAAGCAGTGGCAATTCCTAGCAACACATTACACAGCTTTACAGGAAGATCTCCTAGACAGGTTATATTAAAACCAAGGAAAAAAAAATTACTTGCATTTCTGATCAAGACTTACCATCATCTGGTTTCTTCACAAATTTCACTCCCAGCTCTTCAAGCCTCTTACAAGTTTTATAGACATCAGGAACAGCAATTCCAATGTGTCCTGTGCAAGAAGGTAAAAAGAGTGAAGTGCATTTTAAGCATTGCTGAGGGTTCTGTGAAAAAAGTTTGTTCAGTATTTCACACTGTAATTCACATAAGCTATGACTATATTTAAGAAAACATTCCAGAAACAAGAGCGTTTTGGGTATTAACATTACTCTTCTTCAAAGAGCTGTCTTTTGCTAATGCCTTTTAAATACAAAAATTTGAGTTGAAGTATCTTATGCTGTTTAGACAAGAGCTTTATTTAGAAAAAAACAAGATTTTCAATCAAACTGTTATATTGGTAGTTTCTTCCTTGAAGCACAGCTCCATAACAGGATTTTGTTGTATTTGCTGTTTAACAGTACATGGAGTTTATTGTTAATGCTGTTTTTGCAGAGGCTGACACTAGTGCAACACAAGGACTGAGTTTACAAATCAGTTCAGGAGCTTTAAATGTCAAGTGGCTGGACTGAGTGTGAAACTTATTTCACAGCAGTGACCTTACAAGCACTCAGAGTATCAAATCAAGCCACATAAATAATATCCTCAGTGCTACAGAAAAGAAGAATTGTTCTTGCACCTGAAAATCAGTAACAGTGGATTATACAGCAGAAATCCAAAATTAAATCAGTTGTAACATCATGATAATATAATACACAGGCACAACTGATGTTCTTCACTCAGTTGTTACAATTAGCATGTGTCTGCTCACCAAAGTATTAGATTCTTGATAAAGAGTTTAACTATAGCTCATTATTCTAAAACACATTGGCTCATTTATTTTCATCATCTCTCACAGTATACATGTTGAAAGAAGAGAGATAAAGGGCGAAAGGCAAGTTCCCTTCTTTCCAAGAGTTAGTACATTTTATTTCAAAGCTTAGAAACTATAAACACAAGACTAAAGACCTACCAAATCCTCGGGGATCTGAATTGCCATTGTGATAAGACTGACTGTCATCATTTTCAGTGCCCCAGTTGCTGTAAGAAGAATTATTACATATTGAAGAAAAGCATTAAAATTAACAAATACTAAATGTTCAGTTTCTTTGGGGGAGGGTAAGTTGTTTCTCCTAAAAAAACAGAGAATTTCAGCTGTTGGCTGCATTCATTAAACACAAAGATCTTCCCCAGTCATGGTCTCCAGGGACGGTGTTGGGGCTAATCCAGTCATGTTCACCTTCCTTCACTATTATTTATGGTTTACATTTGAATGTGTCAGAAACACTCCTGTCTCAGTGAGATCAGAAAGATTTTGCTGCACAAGTCAGTGTATCTGCCATCCCTGAGGAACAACAAGTGAGGGTAGCAAGCCCTGGAGTTAACTAAGACAGCATTTGGGAGATTTCTGCACAATTATAATGATCAGTCACATTACTAAATTGTCCTGTTTACAGGAAGCATGTACTTTGACTTAATACCCCTTTAGATTAAATTCCAAAAGCAATAGCTCCCATTATTAGGATGCTTTGGGGAGCCAAATAAAGGTCTAGCCACGCTGGGTTTCCCTAAGTTACTTACCCAGATGGCATGCATATAAAATACAGCAAGTACTGTTTCATATAAATGTTCACCTAGCAGTTTGAAACAGCTCTGAAAGAGGAAGATTAACCTTTCCAAGTATACAATCTCAGATATATTTTAAGGATGTATGACAGTGAAGATGTATCCACAGTAATCATTAAAACTTTTATTCAATTAATGGGGTTTACACTTATCCAATACTGTTTAATCACTGTTAGCTAAGTGTCATCTCTCTTTACATAAACACTTACTGTGTCAGTTCAAGTGTAGCTTTTCTAGAGAAGGTCCAAGTTGTTCTCTCAGCTTTCTCTTTTGGGATATTGTTTTTATCTTCATACCCCAGGAAATAGAGTGAGAACTTCATAGTAGGAAAGTCAAATTTTTGAAGCAGTCTAAATGGCAACAATTATTTTGAAATAGTAAGTTAAAAGGGTAGTCAGGTAGCTTGCAAATAAACCAAGATGCTTCCCCTATGGAAGAATTATTTCCATTAATTTTTGCTTTTCTATAATCCACACCTTGAAATAGCTACATTTTAAACTATCAAATAAAAACACTCCAGAACACATTACAAACCTACAAAATTTAAAAAAATTGGATGTTTAGACACCAAATTACC
This sequence comes from Pseudopodoces humilis, assembly GCF_049639895.1. NCBI lineage: Eukaryota > Metazoa > Chordata > Aves > Passeriformes > Paridae > Pseudopodoces > Pseudopodoces humilis. Next base: position 30,335,612 of record NC_142202.1, on the reverse strand, counting down.
AGTAACTGAATAGAAAAGTCAGTACAAAGGCTTGCATCTTCAGGTTTTCACACTGATACTTGACTGTGTTTTCACATGAAAATCTTTAACCAATTTAAAATTTCACCAAGGAATAAAAATATCTACTTTGAATCTTACTCATTCTGGAGAGCTCACTGGCACCAAAGTTTGAGAACACAGCAAACATACCTTTAGATGAAGTACAGTTACAGTTTCAATAGCTAGCTATAATGACAAAATCCCTTTCAGATGTGACAAATCAATTAAAAATACATGAGACATATGTTTTTATGTAGGACATTTAACTGGAACAAGCAGGCATGCAAAATAATCTAATTTCTTTTTTTACAAGAAATTTAATTTTTATTTTCACACATTTTCACTACAGTGGAAGTAATTTATTTTACTTTAGTCTGAACACATCTCAAGATGCTTAAAAACATAGTATTTTGTTTTGAAATAACTCAAATGCCAAGAATGCACAAAAAGCCACAGCATGAATGTGTTTGGCTGCTGCAGAGCATCTGCCTCCCAAAAGCCTCCTCCAAAAGACTGAGCTTAGACCTTGTCTTCACCCTTTATTGCCTTGTTCTCATGTGATTGAAGGTAATCATAAGCCACCTCTGAGAACTAGCAGAAAATTTAATTTCAAGATTTTTAACAATGACTTCTTACTATAAGCAGAGTCATAAAAGTAAGCAACCAGTTAGCTGCAGGCTCAGTGAGGAGGAAGTAAGCAAGTTGTACTGATAATTAATGACCTATTTAAGAAAAAAAGGAATTTCTAGTCAAGGCAAATATTAGTTCATTTGAGCTCAGGCATCTGCAGCTTACTGCCAGATTGCTCAACTGAGCATCAACTGATGGGCCAGCATTGTTTATGTCGTTAGACCACTTAGTATAATTACATCCAAAAATATAATTATTTTCAGAAGAACAGGAGAAAAGCCCAAACTTAACATGGCATACAAATTCTACTCACGTCATTCCAAGTACCCTTGTATAGAAATCCAATGACTTCTTAGGATCCTTTACTCTTAACATTGTCTGCTGAAACATGAAATCCTGAGGGAAAAAGAGGTTTATTCTTTATACATCAGCCAGAATTGAATTAAGGGTATTAACAAAGATGCCAGTTAGTAAAGAATGTAAAACTAGAAGGTTGAGAAGTAACAAAGAGAACTACATTAAGTGTAAATAAAACCTTTTGTCCTAATTCTACAAGTACAAATTTATTAAATAAATCTTTGTAATGTAATATTTAAAACAAATAAAACACATGAGTGGCATAATTCAATATGTATTATCAAAAAAGGATATCCTTACATTTATTACTCTTTTTTTAGGCTGTAACATACATGGCCAACTTCACACACAAGCACAACAGACACATGAATATTCAATATTGAGCGTCCTAGATTCCTGAGCTCATTATTACTTCATGGCACAAGTATTGAGCTTCTGTCAAGCTTGACTGTATCTTGGCAGCAAAACCAGCCTGCAACTCTGTAAGGATATTTTCTTCAAGCCCCAGAGTAACTATATACCAACAGCCTTGTGAACGACCGAGTGGATAAAAAGTGAGTGGCAGAATAATTGACAGGGGTAACGGGGAAAAAAAACCAATTACAATGTTCTTCTAATAAAAGGTGAAAAAGATTGGGGCGTTTTGACGGGGTTTTTTGTGCCGCCTGGGAGGGACTGGCTAAAGCGCCCCGGAGCGCTCGCTCAGAGCCAGGACAGGTGCGGGCCCGGCCGAGTGTGCCCCGGGGGGCTCAGGGGTTCACAGGGAGTGTCTCGACCCGGTCCAGCCTGCCCACCCCTCGCCACGACGCCGAAACCTGCCGGGCTGCCTGACAGTCGTGCCCGGAAACACTTCGCTGCCCTGCCGGGACCTGACCCGGCCCCATGCCTGTCCCCATGCCCCGCACGTCCGCCCTGTGAGGCGCCGTGAGAGGACCAGGAAGGAGCAGGAGCCCAGCCCCGGGGCGCTCCCGTCACCCCCACCCACCCCACCTTAGTGCTAGCATCCGGCTCCGAGCAGGCGTCGTAGGCTGCCTCGTCCGTCAGCCCGCTGAGTTCCACGGGGGCCGCCATGTTGGCATTGAACGGTGGAGGGCAGGAGGAGGGAGAGGAGGAGGCGGGAAGTCGGCGCTGCGCCCCGCCCCATCCCACCCCAGCAGCGGCCGGGCCTCTCCCTCTCAAAGGCGCTCGAGTAGCGCTGCGAAAGTGTGGGATCGGATCGAGGTCTGCCAGTTCATCCCTGACGCATAGCGAGCCCCTCAAGCTCTGAATCAATCTTTTCAATTTTTGTTTTTCTGTTAGTCAGTAGCTATATCTGCACAGTTATGGTTAAGCGACTACATTGTGAGTGTCGTCTGCTTGGCTATCTTCTGTTTTAAGGAAAAAAAGAAGGCAATCCAAAAATGAATAGGCTCTCTGGATGAGAGCCACCAAGAGTGAAGTCAGCAAAACTGAGCAGTAAGTGGGAAAAAGGTAATCCCAGCAATTGGCAATCATGATCACTGACTCATTGACCACCTATTCAAAATAGACCCAAGACTCAAATGGAAGGAAGAATTGTACCTATGGACTAACTATCATTAGAAGTGAGAGATATAACTAGCAATTACAGGATTGAGCACTAATTAATAGCAACGTTATGTAATTTGTAACCAATGAATGCTGATGCCTTTGTTTGTTGGAATTTATAAGTACAAGTTTTGATTATTGGGGAGCCAGCACTCTGTGTGTTACCACCCAGCTCTCTACTTGGAGCAAACTAGAATAAGAAATAGAAATATCTTGCCTCAGTGTATGAATTGATGCTGCACAGGTAACGAGCCCTTGTTCAGGACAACATAAGGACCAAAGGGAAGGAGCTTCCCTGACCATGGCATTACTTAGCTGAAGCATGTCATGAAAGTGAGGATCCCCTACGGTGACTTCCCTGTCAATTGCTGACAATGCATCCCTCCAGCTGCCACTGGGAGGCCGAGGGTAACACACCAGTGCCAGAGTAGACACTACTGATAATCCTGCTCTACTGGAATGGTGCTGCTTTTGTAAGTCCTGGCAGTGTTGGGCTGTTTGGGAATCCTGGTCTTGCCTTGTTATCATCCTCATGGCAGCCTTGGTTTAGAATTGACATAGGTTGATTTCTGCTTTTTCCTCCAGGTGCTAGGAAAAGATTTCAAGTAGCATTTGTCAAAGAATCATATAACTGGGCAGATTGGAAGGGACCACAGTGGATCTGTTCCAATCTCCCTGTCATGCAGTGTTATTCCAGAGTACATGGATTGTGTCCAGATGGTTTTTGAATATCTCCAGTGAGGGACACTCCACAATCTCTGGGCAATCTGTTCCAGGATTCAGTCACCCTCACATTAAGAACTTCTTCATATTCAGGAGGAAGTTCCTGTCCATCACCTTCTGCCTTTTATCCCTTATCCTATTGCTTGGCACCACAGGGAAGCGCCTAGAAACATCGTCTTGGCACTCCCTTCCCACCTCTCCACCCTGGCCCTTAGATATTTATGCACAGTGGTAGGCCTCCTTTCAGTCGTCTCTTCACCCTCTGGAGTTACACACTATCCTTTAGCATAGAAATATAATTCCAGGCCTAAGAATGAAGGATAATATTTTTCTCAAAAACGCAGAATGAAAACCAGGATTGAATACATTGTATGGGAAAAAAGAATTAAAACTCCACACGTCTTATAATCGAGAGCAAAGCACTTTTGCAGCACAGAACTCAGTCTGCGTTACTCAAGTAACTCAAGGCACATTTAACCACGCCAACCGCCCGGGCAGGAGGTTCCCAGGTACACGAGATCTTTACG
>NC_142202.1:25571256-25573756 GCF_049639895.1 Pseudopodoces humilis | reverse complement strand
TTTATTAGATTATTGTACAGCAGACATTCAGGTTCTCTCAAAAATAAACGGTTCACAAATTTTAATATTGTGCTATTTTCCACACTGCTTTGTTGATGATGAAGATCTCCTCATACATGCTTTTAGAGAAACAAAGGCACTGCTGTGTGGGACAAACAAAACAAAGCAAAACTAATTACACTAAAGCCATCTTCACAGCAATTTCAAATTACTCCTAAATGCTTTTGGTTTCTTACTACACAAGTATTTTCCAACAGGAGTTTGCATATGAAACTCATACCAGCTATACTACTCAGTTCTAGGATAAATGGTTGGTTTGCATTGCCCCTGGTCTTTATCTAACACCAAGAATAGGCTGCTTTTTATCAAAAGAGGAATAAATTGCTGTTATTGTGATGTTAGCCCATCACTTGGCATTGCAATTCAAGTTTTTGTGCAAAAGAAATGTATGATCTAACTGCGACTTGACCTATGCCTTCTGAGATCCATCTAGGTGCTCTAATGGAGCATAAAAAGTACTGAATACAAGGATGTGCAAACTGGTAGTGAAGAAATTTATTTGGGAAGAATCAGGAAGAGCAAGGGACTTTCAGGAGCTTGTAGTTTACATGCTGGCCAATTTGTTGAATATGGAAGTATGATTATTGTCAAATTGCAGTTCTTTTAATTAATGTATTTCAGAAGGATTCTCTACATTTGCTTACAGCTAGTACCTTCGTCTCTCAGTCATGGTATTGGCCTCTCTCTTTTTTCAACATTTAAAAAGTGTTGTGGTTTAAAGACTGCTACTGAGAAGTCATTAAAACAGTCTGTTAAACCATAAAGAAATCAGATACTGCTCCTGTTTCTTTGTAGGATTTTTGTATTTTCCAGTACAAGAAAAATCACATTAAGTGTATATCAAATATATGGGCCACAATATAAACTAACTCAAGTGAGACAGTTTGATTACATTATAAAATCTTTTAGGTCTTACAGTGTTTCTTGGAATTTATCAAAAAAAGCATGTGGTTTTTTGAAAGCAATTTCTAGGATAGTAGCATTTAGATTTTAGTCCTGATAAAGGCTCACTTTCCATTCATAGTCAGAACCTAAATGTGCTCTTCTTGTACCTAAACAGATAATAAGCACTCAGCACACTCCCCCTTCTTGACACAACACACTGAGACTAATCACACATAATTGGAGAGGAGGAGCAGAGGGGCTGGGCAGGCTATTGTGTCCAAAGGACAAATGGTCAGTTTATGAGGCTTTTGTCTGATGCATAATTTCTTATAAATCTACAGGAGGAAAAGCCATGCTGGAAAAAAACATACATACACACATATAGAAAAGGAGCCTTCAGTACTAAAGCAAATGAGGACATTTCAATCATTGTTAGAAAAATCAACAATGAATTTAAAAAAAAAAAGGCAGAAAAATACAAGCATTAGATAGGTGCACTTTTAGAAGATCTTCAGACAACTATTTCCTTACTAATTAAGTGTTAATGCATTCACTTCTTTATAACAAATGATCTAAGCCCACAAAGTATATTATCCATATATTTTCAAATACACCTCAAAAATAGCATTTAAAGAGATCAACAAAGTACATGCAAGTTTAAAGGCACAAAAGAGAAGGAAGCCAGCTTTACACCTTTGTTAATGCATACATGTGAAGTCCGTTTAAGGCTTGAATATAACTGGAAAAATAACTTCTAAAATGATACAGAAAAAGACGGATCAATGTTTATACTCTGCAAAACAAGCCATGATATCTTCTTCAGCATTTAGATTAGAAGTATTTCTCCAGTGATGATTCAGGGACATAAATGGGGGAAAATGAACATTCCACACTCCCTGACCATCCACACACACAGATTAATTTTTGGGAGTCCGTCTTAAAAATAAAGTGTAATCTTCTATCTCTGTTTGGTTAAAATGAGAAGAAAAGGGTAATGGAGGTTTTCCTCATATGTATCTTTTTCTTCATTTTTCAACTGCAAATAAAAAATAGATAAAGTGAGCAAACTGTATGAAAGCATTTTTAAATTACTGACGCTACTAGTTTAAGTAAATTTAAGTAAATAGTTTAAGTAAATTAAGTAAATTTAAACTTCTAAAGATTAAACATTTAATAACTACAAAAATATCTTAAGGTCAAATACAACCACAGGTATAGAACTGTAGGTCAGGTATTATCAGGAGTTGGTCAGAGTTTGTAGACAAACTAATTTATGCATAAATACTTGAACACTGTTTATAAAAAATGTGAGGCCCCATATTGCTGTACTAAATAAATTATATTCAAGTGAGATTTAAGGCCTGAATTAAATCCACTCTGCAAGGAACTTCAGAACAAAGGTTAAAAGTTTATCCCTAAGCAGCCTAACTATTGTTCTATATTTGGTATTTAAGATCAACAACTGTTTCAGACATCTGAAATCAAAATCTTACCTGAAGGTTTACATAAGTGCAAGGCTGTAATGCAGTTCTTGATGGGCTTATATATTAATTCT
>NC_142202.1:25461256-25566256 GCF_049639895.1 Pseudopodoces humilis | reverse complement strand
AGTGCCTTCGTCTTCATGTACTGTATTACTCCATACTTATAAATAATAAAAAAGGAGACTGATAACAGTAGCTTTATGTAAGCAAGCTTAGAAATCACACTCAGATAAGTGCTTTTGACCTAAATCTTGTAGCACCTCGATCTGACATACAACCCCACAACTGTGAAATTCTGTATGAGATTTAGCAGTTTGAAGCTGCCAACTGACCCAGCCATGAAGCAGACAGAGATAAGAATTTACAGTACAATATGATACAATTAGACATTCACCTCCTATTTATTTCAGTCCATTTCAGTATATAACCTATTTAAAAGTTGCAGGCTTTTTATTAAAATGTAAATGCTTGTGTGCTGTATATTTATAGGCAGCTAACAACAACAAGAAAAGACTCTCATAAATTAGATTTCTATGAATTAAAAGGTAAACAGGAGATGCTTCTGCAAAACTCTTCTAGACATGCAGAGATAAAGGATGGCTCTACCACACAAATAATCAGATACAAAAATAGCTGTTCAGAAACAGCACACCTAAGGAGTACTTTAATCAAACATTTAGGTTACCTGCCAAAAGGACCATGATCTCTTCAAAATGCAATGCGGATTAAAGTGTTATCTAACACAAGCAGAAAACTAACCTTGGAGTGGAAGTTCGAAATGTGTTCATCATAATTTTCATGTCTTTGGATAGAGAAACCAGCTTTTTCAGCTAGATTGCAAAACTGGTTTAAAGTATTCCCTCGGAGTGGAGCAAATACCATTGCTTTTCCCTAGAACATTAAAAAGAGAATTTATACATTTTTAGAACTGGAAGGGAATCAGATATAGCATACACCTCACTAAGCTTTTAATATGCTCAAGCTGGAAAAGTCAATTGTTCTCTTGTTAAAATACTAAAATATGGTGACATAAATAGTTGTTCAAAATATTCAAGATTTCTGTGATTAAATAAATGCAATCTAGAAAGTTATAAATAAATATTTTCTTTAGAAAACTGCCAACTGCATCTGCTTCTTTTCATATAATAATGGTGTCTGTGGATTACCAAAATGAAACACAGAAAAAGCATACAAAACATACACTCAATGAAAACTCCATTTGTTAGCTCATGAACATGCAAAGACTGTAAATAATTATTTTCTTTTTTTCTCTCTCACATAGAAGAGTATTTTTGTACATTTGCTGTCAGTGGAATTATAACAGTATAAAACAAGGCAAAATGAGAGGCAAATCAGACCCAATCATTAATTTTCAGAAGATATTTTAAACTACCTGAGCAGTGCAACTAAATTTGACCTTAAATTGGTAAATTGCATTTAAATCAAGAATTAATGTTCCTGAATACTGATTCTGGTTCTTGCAAGATGACCAGGCCACTCATGATGCCCAGGCAATATATTATGGTCCATTACCTAATTTTTTGTTCATCCTTCTGTATTTTAGAAAACAAAAGTGACTGTACCTTGAACTGATAAGTTTTAGACTCTGTGCAGAGTACTTGCCCAAAACCTAACCTACTTGATAGAGCATCTCTTGAAGTCTTATTTGCAGAATTAATTCTAATTGGATGAATACTGTGTTCTGTCACATGGAATGAAAAGCGGTTGAAGAGCTGTAAACAAAGGTTAATATCAGCCAACAGCATATCACACCAAAGGAAGCCACAAAGTTTACTGGAAGTTCCTGTATTTAACTTCTATGTTAATGAGAGCTAATTTTTGAGGTGCTGTAATTAAGTAAAGAGACAAAAAACATTTTTGAAGATCTGAAAAAGTTGTGAAAGGATTAAATGTTGTGGAAGTTTTCAGTCATTGTGGAAGTCATTTAACTTGAAAAAATGCTATCTGTAAGCCACAGAAGAGTGATCAGTACAGAGCATTTCAAAGGAATGCTGGAAAATTACAATGCTGACACAAGACACTTAGTGAGGAGAATAGGGAACAAATCTGTGTCTCACACATGCACATGTACACTGAGACAATGCACAGTGAGGCAGCAATAAAAATGCTATGTCAGAACCTATAGTGCTAATGTGTACTTAAAAGATTCCAACCATTAACACCACAACACTATATTCTCACAACAGCTCGGTGAGATAGGAAATGCTGTTACCCTCATCTTTCTCATGGGAACTTAAAGCACAAAGGAGTCTTAGGGCGATATCCAAAGCAACTCAACTTCTGTTCATTTGTGTAGCTGTAACTTTAATTCTGTGGAAAAATAAAGAGGTGCAAAGGGGTGTAACTACCACCAAAGGCACTGGAATTGCTTTTGCAAATGCTAGGTCTGAATAAAGGCTCAGCTCAGGATGAAAAACATTAAACACAGGAAATTCACAATTGGTTCCCTCACATCCTTGGCATGCTTTAATGTCATCAGACAGAAGTGGGCAGCAAAGAGAGCCATCAGCTGAGGATCCCGCTCCTCCTGCTGCCATCTCACGCTCCCCAGAATGTAGTTTTGCAGAAACCCTTCCTGGCAGAAGAAGGCCAAGACTCCTCTAGAGACCCTCATTTTAATGATCACTGTAATGGGAAAAATGTCCCTCATCCAGGGCTTACAGACCATATGATTCACATGAGAACTTCAGATATGACCAAACCTTGTAAATAGAGACTGCTGGAGGATACAGACCCTACACTGGCCACCAATCCAGCAGCACTGAAGAGGTGCTCACACAATAGCATCCCTTTGCCCCATCTGGAGTCAGCAGTCCATGAGGTCATTACTTCTCATATTCTCTGAAGAATATTTTCAATTAAATTTGAAAGAGAAATACAATAAAATAGAATGTAATATGATATGGAATATTTCTTATGTCCAGACAGAAACTCTTGAAATAACTTTGAGAAAGTGGAATGGCTTTTATGGAAATCACTACACACTTCTGGCCAGCTCCTTAGCTGGTATAAAAACCTTGACTTTAGTGTGTGTCTACATCATCTATGGATCTTGCACTGACCAATAAATCATGATTAAAGTTTAATACCACAATAATCTCACAACTGGCAGATACAGTGGTCAGTTCTGGTCTGTCACAATCTGGGTTTAAAGCACTTTTTTGTCATCTGCCCAGTCTCTGTGATTCTGCTACCAGTGGTGGGGCTGCATGCACATTTCTAATTATAAAATGTTTTTCATTCCTTGGCTGCTGTACAATCAAAAAATTAAACCAGTGGCCTGATTCTACTCTTGATGGACTATTCCAAGTTTCATTCCAATTCAAAAGTGTCTCCTAGGATGATGTTTAAAGGATGATGTTTGAAATACAAAATGGCCTTTCCACAGATGCAAAAACACTTCCAGTAAACTTGTAAACAAAACACAGAGGAAAATTCCAGTTCTGATAATTTTAAGTCTCACTAAAATGCTACAGTAAGACAACGGGACAGTCATTCATTTTGGATGTGACTATGACTAACTACTCATCAATTATTACTAAATGTGGTCTTATTTGCTGGTACTAATCTCAGCTCAACAGCATCCCATTGACTTCATTGGGATTTTGAATGGACAGGCCACAAAAGAATCAAAGCCTTGATAAAAAAATTGTTCTTAATTAGGGAAATACGCAAACAAAAAATGCTTATTCTCAGATTGAAATCAAAAGCAAATGTTAATGATATTAAAAAAAAACCCTAAACGTTGGCAAATCAAGTCAAACAGATTGAGAGAAATAAAATATAGCCATTCAAGATAAATTTGTTCAGTGTAATATTTCTGTGCCTAATCCTTTGAATGGATTTAAAGGTAACATTTGCCTGTGTAACAAATTCAGATAGAAATTTCAGCCCTCAGTAACTCTGTGAGCTGCTCATTTGTCTCTGTGAATTTCTTCCTGTACCAACACAACTGTCCATGGGGTCAATACTAGGAACCAGATAATTGAAATGATCAGAGTACTGTTTCAAGGAAAACAAAAAGTTACCCAAAACACATAATTCTGTGCCATAAGAATTCTAATAGCCAGAAATATCATCCTTAGTGAAAAAAGAAATACCACAGATAAATTTTAAATTAACAGTAGGAACAGACTATGTATGTGCTCTGAATCTCTCCTTCAAGAGAGCTTTGCAAGGACATCTGTTATTCTCTGTTTACTCCACTTTATCTTCCTGGTATTGTTGGTTATTATTTTCCCTGTACTCTTCTAAACTAGTTGTATCCTAGTTACATTTGAAAAATTACTTGCATTTATATAATGTCAATTTTATCAATTTGTCGAAGTATTTCCAAAAAGGAAATATAGATTCTAAATTTGAGACAAAATAATTAATGTAGAAGAGTGAACTTAATAAAAGAAGTGTATGCCTTAGTTTGGGCATAAATGAATGCCCATAAACTATTCTTAATTATTGCAGCTGGAAAGTAAGTTCACTATTGATTTATTTGTCCTTTAAAAGCCTAAATATAGTGCCATTTAGTAAGTGTCCTCTGACATTACCCTTAGATTTATACAAGTTAACAAGAGCAGTGAAATTGGTAACTATTTTATACTTGTGACTGCATCTTTTAGGATCTCAAATGACCATACGTTTTTATTTGTGTCTTTCAAACCATGAAGAGATACTTGAAGGCATCTCTGCTGAACACCTCATTTTTGGACAAGAGAGCTCTTTTAAGGTGTCTGTACTCCCAGCTCTCATCCTATACAATAGTTTGCTGTCCTCTTATTTATAAGTGACAATAATTTGCAAAGCCATGCCATAAGTGTGATATCCAGCCATATAGCCATTTATAAAGTGGATTAGGCAACTGAATTTAGTTAAAAAATACAATTTGGATAGGGGTCCAAAACTCTGCAACAGAAGTTCCTTCATGGAACATGAATTTCTAAAGCTAGCTTTGCTGATATGAAGTAGGAACAATTTGCTGTGTCTAAAATGCACAGCAAATAAGTGCTAGGTTATTAATACTGACTATGCTATTAATCACAATGTGCTGAAGCAAACATGACTAGGAAGGTAGGCAACAAAAAGCAATCTCTCTTTACTCCATCTACATTCACAAAGGAGTGTAGCTCATATGCTTTAAAATACAAAGGCATGTCCTGAATTTGAATTAGTTGGTTGAAGTTAAAGAGAAACAAAGTCAGGCCAGGTTTGGCTTAAAGTCAGCCTAACAATTACACAATTACCAGGGCACCTCTTACACACTCTTCCTCCCACTCATTCTCCTCTTCCTCAATGTCCTTTCATGGAGCCAGTAGAGTGGTCCATGGGAGTACCTGAAGAACCAGTTGCTGACATTGATCTGGGCTGAAAAAAATTTTTCGGTATTTTTTTTAACTGGGATCTGCTTTGGGTTCCAGATCACCTGTGGTCCCAAAAATTATTGCACTTTGACAACTGCTGTTACATATTGAAAATCAGAATGCATCATTCTGGGCAGGAGCTGCTTAACCTCTTCTTACTGCCACTGACAGAAATATCTGGGTAACCTTTTCCTCAAGGTGGCTACATTTCTCCTATCTTCCGGGCAGCCTTGCCCCACAGCTCATTAAAATAATTCAGTCTTAAGTAACTTGCCGTAGGTCACTCAGGAAAGTCTATGGTAGAGCCAAGAATAGAAACCTGATCACTCTAAGCAAAGAATGGGATTACTTATACAACTAAAATGACTCGGGTTCTTAAACCTTTGCACGTTTGGGGTGTTCTATTCCTTTTACAGAGAAAATCTCTTGTACAAAAAGCACATTACCTATTTTAAATTAAATTTGGAAATGCACTGCTAGCATGAAATGTTTTGTTTTCAAATTGAAAGTATACCTTATTGGAAGATTTGGATGTTAAGCATGAATTATAAAATTTCTGTTCCAAAATCTTACTTAGAGAAATTACTTAATGTTTTCTCCTTTTCTTCTTTTGATAACTCCCCTTTTTTAAATATTTGAGAAGATATATATATTTTATATATGCATGTAACAGGCTTTTTTTTGCCTGTAAGTCTCTCTGATTTAAAGAGCCCAATAGATTTTGACTGATAAAATATCTCCTGAGTGACACTCGTGTAGAACATGTAATCATTTTATGAAGAGCATAATCTCATTATTTTCTAAGGTATAAACACAGGGTTTACTTAATGGAAAAAATGTTTTAAGCCACAGTATACATATAAGGGATTTGTTCATTTGATATAAACATAAATCAAAAAGAAAAAATATTATTTCATAATAAATAAATACATAATGACAAAGGTTACAATTGAAGGGATTAAAAATGACAGAAGCCAACATAAAAACTTTCAATATCGTATTTTACTTTAATATGAAGACATTATTATCAAAGGAAAATACTTGAGAAACGCTTTGATAAAAATAATCTGACGCTATCTTTGAAGCGGTTTCATTTATTTTACTACCCACTGTGTTCCTTATCAGAAGGCCAAGTATAAGAAGTTTCCTAGTTTACGATTAGGAAAGAATCTGATAGATTAGAAGACTCAATTGAAGTTGGACATAATAAGTATTAAAGTATTACATGACATTAATCCTGCCATTCCATTACTCTCTCAATCATTGTGCACAGACTAATTATTCTGAAGCCAGTGTTCAGGAGAAAATAGAAACATACTTACACTAGGTTGGAGTAATCTCTTTATTGCATCAACAAGGCTAGCTCTGTACCGGTCCAGAAACAGGCTGACATTGAGAAGAGAACAGAATCCAGATTAAAATGGGTTTTCAATTCTAATGATACTAAAGCAGATAAGTACAAGGCCAATTACATATGTTTACACAATGCTGTAAAAGAGAAACTGTGGTCTACATTTCTATACAGTTCAGGTACTTTTAACATTCAAAAAGACATAAAATGAAATAGAATCTAAACTAAAGCTAAATTATCAGCATGAAACAACTCTTTATATGGCTGAAATTTGCCAATCATACATGCTAGCTATTAAAATAATACTGTATCAGAAATGAGGATCAACATAAGAAGTTAGAATTTTCCATGTATATACAAGGGGGATGGAATTTTAAAAATTTTTTTCTCTTGTATTTCAGGTTACTATTAAGGGTATTTTTTTCTTTCTACCTTCACAGTTTTGGCATTAATTCTTACCTATTATATATATTTGCTATATTTCTATATCTATCTCTATCTATCCCCATAAAGATTTATAAGACCCTAACTCCTCCCTCTCTTCAGTGCTGTTGAAATACAATGGCCCAGATTGTACAGAGTTGTCATCTCTCAAGAGTGCAACCCTTCATCTTCAGTATGGGTCCCGCAAGGATAGCAGCAGAGTCAATTTTCCCATGCAATGTTGCCAACATGCTCAGCCCTATTTTGGTGTGATTACCTCATGATTTGAGGGGATAATTCATTCTTCATGCCCCTCAGTACCTTAATGTATATACTAATAGTGGCAACCAGGGTGCCAATCACTCTTGACTAGATATTTGTGGACATGTAGTTACTGTGGATGAGTGCATTTACAATGGTTAGTGAACAACCATCTGATAGCAACTGATGCCTTTCAGTCCTTACTACCGGGGGCTGCATTTATATTGGTGATTCAGATAAGAAACTCTATCAAGCAGCCATAGATAATGTGATTTCTTTTCTTATTTTTTTTCTTTACCCCCACATTTTCTCTGTAAAAAAACCTGCTTTCTGGCTTATGTCAAGTTCAAGTTTCATAGTACATGGCATTTTGTCCATTCTCCATGGGTTTTTTAACATACTCCCTTTTATTTTCAAACTTCTTTTCTGAAGAGATGTGGGTAATTTTTTTTTTCCAGGTTTGAAATTCTAAAAGAACATAAAGAATGTATGGAAACACTGAAGAGAAAGAAATAGTCTGCCAACCACAGGCCTTTTATCAAGAACAGAAGATGTATGGACATTTTAGGTAAGGACACTCCATGGCTACCAGGGAGAATACCGTATTATATATCACAGAGTTGAGAAGCCATGCAAGAACTGTGAATTTTTCCTACTCTGGAATAAGCAAACCAAACAAAATAAAAGAAAACTTGCAAGTGGCCATATTTCATTAGTAGAAACACTGTTGAGAAAATATGGTAGAACGGGTATCTATATATGTTGAAGAACATTCAGCATATCTATATATGTTGCAGAACATTTAATACAGAAGTATGATCTTCTGAATTTCTCCTCAAGAATATGAAGTACTAGCTAAAAATTTCCCTGATAGCCTGGCTTACATATTTAAAATTTAAACTTGAGCAATTGACATGATGACTCTCCCTCAGCCTTGATTTATCTTCCTGGAAGAACTTTACTGAAAACATTGGTACTTAAATTTAGTTAGTTGAAAAAACAGCTCTTATCTCTGATGTCTCTTGGGTGTTTTAATGACATCCACCTCTTGTTGATGCCTATACAGAGAACTTAACCACCTGCAGAAGAAGTGGAATACATGATTCCTTTCCCAAACGGATAGTGAAAAGTAATTAATTTTCTGCAACATGAAACATTGCAAGCATGCACATATTTAAGACTTCTTGGGATCCTATGTAGAAGGAAGTACATTCTGAATGAAAAGTGCATTTATAATATTTTTATTACTGGAAGCAGTGTAGTGGAAACACAATCTTGGAACAGCTTAGCAGTGTTAAAATCCCCTTTTCATGGACCTGAATACCATTCTCTCTTTTGTTTTTTCCAGTGAGATAGGGGCACAACTGCTGCTACCAAGTTTGTTCCTTTACAATGAGACCTACAGGCCTTTGTTTACCAAAAACAGATTGTCTGAGAACTTAAAATTTTTCTGTACAACCCCAGTTGATATTTTGGTGGCACAGGAGATAGATTCATATCCCTCTTAGCTTAGGAAACCCAGGTAACCTGAGACAGTTGCCCCAGTTGTCCTGCCTTCCAAGCGGCCCGTCCCTGGGAACATGACCTACTCAAATTGAAAATAGTTTCTGATATTGTGATTTCCAAACTGTTGCTATGTGAGCCATGTTCTTTGACCAGAAGGAGCAGAGAAGACTGAAAGCAAAGCTACTGCAATGCAATGACTCCAGGGAACATCTCTATCCGTCCTCTGTGTCGGGGGACACCTTAAATGAGGAAAATCCTGAAGAAGTCATTAGATAATCTGTGCTGCAGACAAGAACAGCATAGGATTTAGCCCACGCAGGAGGATTTAGTCACGCTGTTTTTCTTACCGGTAGAATTGTATGACTAAATATTACCACAGCATGCTGCAAATGTCCCTGAGAGCATCCAAGCTCACAACATGTGAATACCTGAGTCACCTGCTCTAGATGTCCCACCTTGGCAGGCAGGTTAGACTTGATGATCTCCAGAGGTCCCTTCCAACCTTAATAATTCTGTGATTCTGTGAACAGTTCAGTAAAATTAAATAATGCATTGTTCTAAACCACTCACACTCATCTGTCACACCTCAATTCAAATTTGGCTTAAACTTGCCATTACTTTAGTGGTAATATTTCATATTTATGTAGCTCAGGACAGGAATAGCAAGGTTTTCTTGGGTCAGCAAGGAAGTTTCAAACCACAGCAGTAGAAAGGTGAGAACATGGTTGATGATTTGGCCTTTGTTTAGGCAATACTCTTAACCTGAAACCTGAAATCTGGATGAACAGGCAGGTGACATTGTCACCTCTCTACTCTCTTACTCTTTTATTAAAATTTTAAATTGCCATTAAAGCCAAGATGAAAGTTTATACCAAAACTGCAGAGAAGTAACACTAAGCCACAAGGAAACAAACTTAAAAATACAAGCAGATTCTTAGTTTGCTTCATGCTAATATCCTTTCATCTTCTGCCTTGCAATAAGGGACATATATTTTATAGGCTATGATGTGAACTTTTTGGTTTTTTGCATGCTCTGCCATTGGTAAAAGAGTTGAGTTTACAGGTGTACTTCAGAAATTACTTTTATATGTAGTGTTTAATGTATAGAGCAATTTATTTTTTGTTACTTTCAACTACATGGGTGACTTAAAATAAAAAGACTTATTTCCACATGATCAGGTTCCAATGCACTTGAAAGTGTGGGCCAGATATCAGGCCTAAAATGGGTGGACAGATGTCTTACTGCATTCCTGCAAAAAGATCTCCATATTATAAGTGAAATAAACTAATGGAGACAAAATTGACATATTTTAAGGTATTTAAAGAATACTTTCAGTTCAGTTCTACATTCCTGGCAAAGCCACAATTCCCTGTGACTTCAGCAAAAATCTCAGCAGTGAAAGTAATGTGGGATAGCTCCCCCTGGCCTCTGTTATGTGAATACTTATGCATGTGCCAAACTTTAAGAATAGAATCATTCTAAGTAAATAAAGTGGGATATTATGCATTTCCAAAACAACACAGGGTTCCTTACATTGCTTGTGCGTCATATTATTTCTGAAAAATTGCTTCACAATAATGTGAAAGACAAAGGGTTTTTTATTGTCTCAGTCCTACTGGCCTTTATTTTCTACTTGGATTAAAAATCTCAGAAATCTTTTCTTCAGTAAAGAAGAATATGTACACTATTTAAATAATCTGAAATCTGAGGCTGTTGAGAGTTTTGGAAGAGTCTTGGGTTTGTCCTGTCCATCCAGGCACCTGTGATTTCTCCTTCTCTATTCAAATTCACAATTCCAGCACCTGTAGGACTTTATAACCACAGGTGTAGGAGAAATTAAAATCAAAAATTCTGACAGCTCTCATTTGGCCTTAAAATTCCCCCTGAAAAATAGAGATGGGCGGACATGTTTTAAAGATTCATAATTTCAGTATATTTTTACTGTATCCTTCTTCCAGGGGTAGCCTCATACTGATTTTTTTTTTTTAACTTAAGTTTATCTAAGAGTTGACATTTAAAAAATTATTTTGGAACTGCTGAACCATGAAACTACTTTATTGTCAGCATCCTGAATGGTTAAATAATGACTAGCTTTCACAGTTTGCCTCTTATTTATTTTATAATCTAGTTGAGCTACTAAATTTAGCTGTTAACTAATAGACTGTTTGTTCTGGGAAATAACTTATTTTCCACTCCTGCACACAAGGTTTATGAAACTCTGACTGTAAATATATGAATATAAACATATTTCTGCTTGCTGTAATCATGTACATTTTTACTTGAATCTCCATGTGGATTTGGAAGATGTTTATGAATAGAGCTTGTTTTCATGTAAATGGGATCAAGCAGTACCACTGGTTAGCAATTCAGAGAATCAGACAATATCACCCTTGCTGGAAACACTTCAATGAAAATTTATCCATGTACCTAATATTTGAACTCAGATTTTTTGCTTTCTAGTTCTCTGTTCTAATCTCAGATTTTATTGACTGACAATGAGCTATATGATGGTGTTAAACTAAATGCAATCTATTCTATCTGTTTTTATCACTGCATACTTCAGGTTTCAGCTGAGAAGTTAGAAAAAAAGAGATTTTTTTTTTTTTTTCTTCTGCAGTGGCAGCCCAAAAAATTCAGAGAGCAAAAATCTTGCCAACAGTTCTCAAACCGATTATATATTGCTGAAGAGAAATACATGAAAATGAAAAGAAGATTTGAGTTTGATAAAGCATGGAACATTTCTCCCTCAGCCTTTTCATGTACCAGAAAACCTGGTGTCCATAACTAAAAGAATTATTTCTAAAAGAAACAAACAATAAAGGGATTTTCATGTTTATTAAATTATACATATATCTAGGGGCAGTTACAATAAAAAAATAGAAATAATTTGTGAAGAAACCCACATTCTTTAAACTAAGCTGCACATTTCTATTTATTTTTTAGAAATCTATAAATATTTATACACTTACCTGCATCTTAAGTGCTTCAAAATAAATGTACAAAATGCAGGGATTGCATATGCATTATGTATTTTACCTGTCATGTCTGATTCTTTGTTTCCTAAAGAAACTACACTATTTCCAAACAGACTGGGAGGGGTATTAGACCAGAATATTACTGAAAAAAACAACTTAAGTCTTGTTCCACTCTGCTGTACTCCCAGCACAAATAGGATGACATGGTGTGAGTATCAAGAATACAAGAGACAGCACAGCCAGGTTGTTTTGATATTTGTGTGAAGAACAAATTTAACTCTAAATCTCTTGGCAAGACCTTGCTTCACCCACATAATCTGGAGAACATCCATATGTGAGCCTTGTCTAAGCCTCCGAGAAGACTGCTGCCCTCCTGCTCATGTCCGCCAGCACTCTGATCTGACTTTCATACTTAATCTGATCTAATCCTGTCCAGCATTAACTTCATCTGTGCAATGAAACCTGGAGTATCCATTCTAATATTTGGTGAGGAAGGCATTTACTAAATTACTTGCTGAAATCATATGGTGTTGTTTAGCTCCTTATTTTAATCAGATGATGCATCTCTGAGGCACATTATCAGCGATTAGTTAGAAACCCTCCTCTGTCCTTTTTGGGAACAAAGAACTTTTCTGAAATTAAATGCTAAGAGAAACAAAGCACTGTAGTATTCTGACAACAAACAGGTGTTAGAAAAAGGCAAAAGATCACTAAACACATTTTCTTTAGAGCTAAACAAAACCATTAACTTTGTGAAATAAGAGTTTGCTTAAATAGCATAATATGAATGAAAAACAAAAGCTTTAGAGGAATATAAGAAGTAATTTAAAAAGAACATTGTTTAAAAAACTAATAGAGAGCTTTTTGCTTCCCTTTGCCTTTTCCTTTAGCTATTTCTAGGTAAGGTACATAAATTTGCTGAACTGAGCAATCCTGGGAAGTCTCTGCTTTCAGAATTTGGTCTCTCACAATGGTTATGTGCCACAAAACATAAACAGCTCTTTTTTTTGTTTTGGACATTTAATGGGTCAAGAGCAAATATCCATGAAGGAAAGACAGACTGGTTTAAAAATATCTGCTCTCCTAGATAAAATTTGCACAGTTTTTTTTTCTTTTTTTACACTGTCTACATTTATGTAGCACAAATAATTAATAATGTACCATTTTAAAAGCTAGCATGCAGGAAATCTAACACAGTACAATCCCACAAATGCAGTATCAGCAAAGGGTTGTGTCAATAATGAAATCTATTTACATAAATTATTAAACAAGATACCATATTGCTACATGTATCTACCTTTTCATAAATTAAGTGCTGTACTTTTATTTTTCTTACTGTGAATTATCTTATAATTAACATGTGCCTGTGTAAATAACAGAAAGCCTATACCTCCACATATTGATGTCAGATAGATTTAAGGAACAGAATGTGGTGGAGGTGAAAAAAAAAGGGTTTGAAAATCTCTTTTTCCTTGGAAAGATTTTCCAGGGAGCAAAAAATATATCCCCTTATATCAATAGTCAGATCTTTCCTAAGAAGTAAGCTAATTGAGCTGTTTGTGTTGATAAACTCCCTTTTCTCCAGACTGTTCCTCACTGAGCCATAATTATTTGCAATTTGCCTAAGTCGTCCATTTACTGATACGTCAAGCATGAAACAGAGGCAATTCCAGAAAATGGAAATGCTTCTCAAAATCAATCTTTGGGAAATAATGTGGTAGAAGTTACTCTGTGATAGAAGAGTACCTTATAACTGTCACATGGAGATGAATATTAATTTGTTGAGGTTAAGGTGGCTTTGTGCTTCATTTGTTGACTTTGCTTAGCCATCAGCAAGCAGCACAGTACAATTACTCCAGCAAAGCTATTTTTCTAACGTGAGTTTTATGATTTTTATGTACTTACCAGTCAGCACACATAACAATGTCAAAATGTCCTTCCAGTTGAGAGACATCTGTCTCATTATCCCATCGTAAAATGCTAGGGGAAAAAAAGATTTAAAAAAAAAAGAAAAGAAAAAAAGGACTTACATTTTTCATCTTGAGATTTTAAAAGTATTAATATTAATTCTTATGTGACACAGAAGTGTTTAAAGAAGTGCAAACTCAATACTTTCAAAGATGAATGTAAAAATCATATTCTGTACATTTTTAAGGTTGTAAGTTGAAAAGCTAAAGAGCTATTTTTCATTATAACAGAAAGGCAATCCACTCAGGTTCTGATGAGTGGATCACCAACAAATATGCCTTTCTGAATTAGTGGCACATGCACAACTTCAGCTTTTTACCCCTTAATTTTACTGCATGAGGAAGTGAAGCCAAAGTATCAACAATCTGAATGAAGCAGAAATCTGCAGAATAGATGTGATTTCATGGATCTCTGTTACATCTGGCAGTCAATTCAGTTGTGTTTCTCATTGATGAAGTGAGCACTCACTTGGGCTGGATGGAGGAGAGACAGGGTGAAAAAATGCCAAGCTTAACTTCAATGCCAGTTATGTTGCCTCTGGCAAACTTGAAAATACAGCAGTGCTGACTGTCAACAACTATTCTCTCATAGGTGATGAGCTATTTAATTCTAAGATACCCAGTAGTAGGCAAAAATTCACATAGGCACAAAGTTCTTCTTTGTTTATAAATGCTGCTGATTTATGTAGCTGCCACAAGGAATTTCAGTACTTTACTCCCATCTAAAAAATAGCAACTAGTATTGGAATTTACTGCATACTTTAAACATCATTACCACAAACATTTGAAGCTGCTTTTCTATTCCTAGGCTATTTCTTAAAAAGGAATCTATCCTTTTTCATTTCCTGGTTATTTATAATAGAAAGTAGATAAATATTTATGGGAAAAGCACTTGTGGGGGAAGGGTCTAATCTGATCTTGTCAGGTTGTGCATGCTTATCTCAGTTTTGTATGAGTCTTGACCAAATAGACCCTTTAGTCTTCCCGCAGCTATAATCTACTTCTGGTTAAAATCCATCTCCATTCACATCCTACTCCTAATATTTAACTGAGGATCAGTTTATAATGTGTTCATTCAGAAATGTTCCTTAAGTATACAAGAACAAAGGGAATATTGTACATTGACTATGCTGTATGCAAAAAAGGCTCATAATTATGTAGATTAATAAACAGAGGGTCATAAAGAATGAAGGTACCACAATATACATGTACATGGTCCACAGACACAAATCTGAGACAGAATGCTTTTAAAACATGGAAATTATGAAAGGAGAGGCCCAGTTGGTTGGCAAAGCTTTGATTGTGTGGGGCTCAATGTAACTGAACAGATCAGGACTCATTAGCCCATTTGCCCTCCTGGAATTTACTGTGACAATCCAAAGACAGAAAAGAGTAGATTAATTTAATTTTTCCCCCACAAATTGAAAGTAATCCAGATTTTAGAAGCCTAGGTAGCTTTGCACACTGGCACGCAGCAGGCATCCAGTAGTGGAAAGTGACAAAGGAGAGTTCTCACTCTCAGCTGCTGACTGCCTGCTGGCTACCAGCGGCTTTTTCAACCCTGTTTCCGTGGAAACTTAGGTTAGAATGGTGAAAATTAGGTAAAGGTAAGTTTTGTGGGTTTAAAGCACGCACTCTAATACTTTAAAAATCCTGAAGCAGAACTGGAAATTGGTAGAACTGTGAGCCTTAAAAGGCCACCTTTGGTTCTCATTGCTACAGAAACAGAGATCTGATCAGTACCACTATAGAGATTTGAATTATGACTTTTTTAACCCATATATTTACCATCCTTCACATATGCAGTTGTGAAGGAAGCACAGGTGCTTCCTCCTGCAAAAAAACTATAACCACCCTCCTCCATGTTACTGTCAGGTTTCTGCTGGGCAACTGAAACATAGCATTTTCTGTGCCCACCTACTGTAGGCAGAGAGGAATTTGTGTCAGGAGGTGAAAGCTCATAAAACAAAGTGCTGAGCAAAATATGGAACTGACGAGTTGCCAGGAGCATAAGCAGTGGTGCAACATGACTGGCATCCGTATTGTTAAAGGAGTGAGCTAAGGGCATTGCATCCATCCATAAGCCGATCTTTCTCCTTTTTTTTCTGATCTACTACAAGGGCTGCTTTTGCTCCCTACATTCAGTACTGCTGCATTCATGAAGCTATCATAATTATGCAAAGGCCAATGAAAAATTTACCAATTCAAAGTGAACCTTGCCTTATATTCTCCAAAAGTACAGGAAAATCTTTATTCCTGAAGGGAAATTACCATGCAATCTAAATATAATTTCTAAAAAAATAAATACTAATGGGACTCATACTGGTCTGACTCAGGATGTGTGCATAGTGGGAGAGATGGAACTACACGCTGTATGTATTTATCCATGCTATCTTTAGCTAAGTGCAAGCATGACTAGTAAGGGAGGCACAGCCAGGGATGTCAAATGCAATACTAGCTGCAACCTCCAAAACAGTTTCAGTAGCTAACCCAGGGCTACCTATCTACATTGTTACCTGCTTTCACAGATTTGCAGAAGCTGCAGTTGAACATCTGCACCTGCACCTGCAAAGCAGACATATCCCTGCATATCTGAGAATCAGAATCAATTCTGCTCAGAATTGGCACAATTCCTCCAATACACTGATGTCAGAATCAGCCTGGTTCTGAATCAGTGAGTTCTAGTGCTAATGAAAGCAATGAATCAGACTTAGGACTTACATAAATACCATCAACTAGCCAAAAAAAATTTTGTAATACAAAAATCCACTGATACTGCAAAACAATCCTGAAAAAGGTAAAGAGATGTTGCTAAATGCAGGTATCTATATGTAATAAGGGGGTGAGGAACAATAATTTTTTCACAGATTACTGAGGATGTGACTCTCAGACTTAGTGGTCAGACCTGAAAGAAATACTGAAGGCACCATGAAGCAAGGGCTGATTGCATTTCCATTAAAAAAAAAAAAAAAGAAATCACTGCCAGGAAATCCAAAAAAGTGGTAGCAATGGAAATCTGAAAATCTCAGTTTTTATGAAACTTCCTCTTAAAAAGTAGAAAAAAGTGTAAAAATACCACACCACAAAAAGTCTCTTAAATCACCAGTATCATATTGAGTGCCAGCATGAAGAAAATGCAAGCCTAGCTGTATTTTCTTCTTGTTCTTTTCCAGTGATACTAAATTAGTTTATATAAGCCACATTTTTTTGTAAAGTCACTTTTCTTCCAGCAAAGCAAGTTTTGAAGCAACAGTATTTTTATGCCTTTCTTTTGAGGGAAGATGCTACAGTACTAAGAACTGAAATTACATTGTAACTTTGAGAAATGGGCTTTACTGTATATTTCTATCTTCATCTTCAGTGCTTTTTTTGTAAAAAACCCAAACAAAGAAACAAACCTACATGATTAAGGCTGTGTAAAGCCCACTCGACATTTTGTTGTACTAGCTTATTTAACTCATGCAGGTTTAGTTTCTTACAAGTGAACATAGGCATATGAGTTTCAGCAGAAAAGCATGAGACCCAATGGAAATATAAACCAGTTGGGAGCTCTTTTTGGCTATAAGAACACTAAAAATGAAATGGGGTGCAAGAGAAAAACACTACTACACTGTTCAGTTACTACTTAGGTTAAAGTGATAGTGGCTGAAAAGTGGTACCCACTAATGGTTGATTTATGGTCTGCATCAAATGAATTTGACCGGTTTACAGAGGAAAAGTACCCATGTCACAAACCTATTACTGTAATTAGCAATCTTGATGGTAGTCCTAGCAAAAAGGACAAGGACTAAATGAGCTATGGAAAATGAACCATCCTCTCACACACAGAGGTGCCTTCTCCAGGTCAGGGATAAATCGTACTATCAAAATAGTTTGAGAGAAGATGCTTCAGTTTCCTAGGCTGTCAACCTTCTACCATCCTGAAGAATTCTGAAAAAAATTCATTAAAAAAAACCCCAAACAACACACAGCACAAACAATCAAAGAAACTCTTCCTTTTTTCCCCCTGGCTTTTCTTTTCAATTGACAAGTAAGTCAGAAAATGTGATTAGATTAAGACATAAGAATTATGATAATAGAACATAAAGATCGAGTAAGAAAATAAGAGACTTAAAGCACAAAAATGTACCTCCAAATAGCCCCATGATATTTCAAAGAAAAAATAAAATAAAATAGCTAATGTTGCAGAGATAGTTTCAGCAGCCAAGGCTTCCCCTGCACAGCAATTCTAATTTATGGAGGATAGCCTGACAAATGTCAACACTCTTTTCCTTACACAGGTAAAGTATCTTAGAAATCTACAACAAAAGACCTGATTTTACCAGATTTTATTTCTTATGCAAAATCCTTCATTACTATTATTATTCAACCTCTGTTATTCAGTGTTTGTCTTCCTAGTGTGTCTAGGCAGGTAACTTACATGAGAAAAAACAGGTTAAGTCTCTGATTGAAACAATGAAACTTGAAACACTTCCAAGACCCTCTGAGATGTTCTTGTGATGAATGGCACAAGCTAGAGTAGCTCTCAAATTAGCAGATAAGTAGTTGTGCAGATAAAGACAAAAATTCAAAATTAGAAAAAAAGGACAAAAGCCTTACTTGCTTCAAAATGCATTAGTAGTTTTAGTAAGGATTAAAAAATCATCCCAATTAGCAGATGAACAGCTACCAAGAACCCCTATATACCCACCTCTTCTTTTCATATTTTAATTCAAGTTTCAATCTCTGAAAAGCATTATCTTTGGAAAGTACACAGGTTCAGTTAAACCTGTCTGGAGGCTTATATGACTTTTTCTATGACATTAAGCAAGGAAGTTCATTAACACATTAACAAAAGGTATCATCAGGATGTTTCTCTGCACCTTGATCTTGGTTTCAGAGTCCTTAGTTATGTATAAAGATCAAGAAGATGGATTTTAATCTAGTGATAGAGGCAATGTGTACACCTATCATTATAACTCCTCCAAGGAATCTTGCAAAATTGCCTACTATAATTTCCCCATCTTTCTTATTATATTCTCACAAGGCTGCTCTTATTTCTCCGCCTTCTTTCACCTTCTGCCTTTCTTACTTTCACTGCTTCACTTTGTTTTGTATTCTTATCCATTATCTCATCCCCTACAGTGCATATCTGGTTTGAAGGGACCGAAGTTAAGCTTTCAACCACAGGTACAACCATTTTTCCTTTCCTCTTAGATTTCTAAGCATTTCTAATGTGATATTTACAATTGCCAATGGACAAATTCTTCTAACAATGTCCTTGCAGGTTTTGGCAACTTCCATGTCACTTATTTGCTCTTGTCTAAGTATAGTAATTATTTTTCTCAGCTAGATTTAATATCTGCACTATATTCTCAGTGTCCTGGAGATTTCTTCTCTCTTAAAACCAATAGACGTTGCTCTTTGTTTTAATTCTTAATTCCACTGTTTTATGCTTGGGTTCTTATAATTGTCTTACAATTTTTAAAATGTGCTCAAGATTATCTTCAGACGTCTCCCACATTTCTCATAATTTCACAAAGTTCCACCTCAGCCTTCCTCTGAATTTTATTTCTGGGCTATCTCATCCATAAAAGCTAAAAACCTATTCATTTCTCTACTTCATACTGTGCATACAGACCCTTAATTCAGTATTTTTCAGAGCCTCAGTGATTGAGAAACTCATTGCATCTAAAGCACCACAAGGTATTGTAATTGGATTTATGGATCCCTTTGGACATAAACATAATTCTAGTCTGTAATCTAGGCTTAGCTTAAACCTTTCTCTGTATCTGCATAACTCAGCTCTGCTGTTTATTATCTCTGCATAGTATCTCTAAGAAGTTTCTTACCAATCCACTCAACCACTTGACCATTTCATCATCACTTACATCTAAACATCACAATACTGTTCTCTCTGCTCTTGGAAAACGCAGGCTTGCCGTATTAATATTTATTCAGCAGGCTGCTGCAGAGGTTGTTTTTCTTGCCTACAACCCTGATCTTGTCATCTTTCTCTGTCCTCCTCCAGGTAAGTTGCAAGCTGTGATTTCCAAATGTTTCACAACATGCCTATTTTTTATCTCTCATTCAATATTGAAAGGACAAGTCCCTTCTTTAATCAGCCCTAATGTCAGTCTACATCTTCCACTTAACTTTTCAAGCAAGCACCTGTACAACTTTCTTCTGCTACATTATCCACAACATTCACAAACTTACTCCATTATCCTTGAAACTGCCCTTTAAAATAACACCTAAAACACTGTGAAGAGGCTCTTGTGCCTCCAGCTCTGCCTCTCATGCAGACTTCAGTTACCCTTGTTATCCTTCCTCACCATCTCTCTCTGGTCTTAGATCACAGATTCATACAAGTTGCCTTTCGCTCTGTGTTTATAAAGTATCTAGTACAACAATTCATGATTAAACCTCATCATATTAACGTGGTAATATAAAAGAAGAGAAAAGGCACCACATCCAACTATGGGCCTCTTCAAACTTTAGATAGTTTATGATTCTATGATCCTATCTAGGTTGTCTTGCCTAAAAGTTCCTTTTAAAAAGTGCATTATAAAATTACACACTTGCCTTATTCCTTATTCTAAGAACATATTTTCTCTCTCTTGTTTTGTACAACATATTTTGCTAAAATTCACATGGGAACATTCCAGCTTGGTCTTCAAAACTAACAGTCCTAACACTAACACATTTGGTGGTAACAAAAGCTGCTAAGTTTTTGGGACATAATTAATGTACTGCATGTAAATAAAACCATTGTAGAATGAATCTTTTCATTTTGTAGACACATCATAAGCCAACATTCAGTACAAGTATGGCTATTTATTTAAAAGAAGTGAGACTATCTTGTAAGAAAAAGACATTAATAAAAAAATACCAGTGGTTGTGAATTTGCCTTTTCACATCCCTCCTCTACATCCATACATTCTAAATCAACTCTTATTTGGAAACTGACTACGGTTTTTAGCAAGGGCCATCAAGCATATTTGGAAAAAAAAAAAGGTTCTCAAATTCTATTTCAGAATGATACAGTATAAAAAAATACATCATTTCAAAGTGCAAGACAACACAAGCATGTGTGACACAACTGTACTGATAGAATCAGACTTGTGCAAAAATAAGAAGGAAAATATCAGTTTCTTGCTCTATGGAAAATAATCTATGCATGGGACAGATAATCAAGAGAACTTGAATTAAAAACCTAAGAATGTAAAGAGAACAAGGTGGGTCCAGAAGGACTGAACAGAGGAAAACTTAAAAACAGCAGAGAAGATGTAGTTCACAGGTTCATAATTCTAATAATTCTCAGGGCAGAAGGGAACACAATAAACATCCAAGATTTCAAAGTTCTGTATCAAGCCCATATATCTCAGGAAACTAATACATGTGTTTCAGAAAGATTCAAACACATTCACTGCTTAAGAAACTATCACTTCCTGTGGAAAGATGTTCTAATGTATTATCATGCTGTCAAATCTCATATTTTTCTAGACTGAATTTGCCTAGCTTCAATTTCTATATTTTGTTAGGTATTTGTAAACTAGATTAAAGACTGATCTTCTATTAACATTTGTGGTTTTTTATTCACATGAGACTTTCAGATCAAAATCAATTAATTTCCTGACAATCAAATCATTTCTTTGACAAGTAAATGGAGCTCTTTGACTCTCTCATTTCCAAACACTGATTCACTCTTCTGCCCCTTTCCTGGACCTCATCTATTTTCAGTATCCTTGGTTAATGTTTGAATAACTATTAACTGAATACTAATGAAATAAACAAAGACAACACTGTAAACATAATTTTGTCAAAGTTTAAAGTTTGTCATGGCAAAGATTAGCCAAGAGTGCCTGTGAAGCAAAGAACCTACTAAAAGTGTGTAAGATGTACTACTTGATGACTGCCTCCTAATGTAGAGCCAAGGTAGACAAGGAAGGGTAGACAGAGGTACAGTGGTAACAACATAAACCAGGAAATAACGTAGAACATGGCTGAAACGATGGATACAAAAAAGGAATTGAACAAATAATCTTTGACTCTAAAATCTCAAGGACATTTTCCTTTAAAAGCCTGGGAAGAAAGACCCATGTCTTCTTGTATCAGGGGTCTCCCTCTAATATTTTTGTGCAGCACAAGAGAGTACAAGAGGAATAGTTTTATCAAGAGCAAGTTTTTAAGCTAAGAGGAGAGCATCATGAAATAGTCAAAGATCTGAGGAAGAATGATTTAAAATAATGCAATGTAATACTTTTACACCTTCTTTTCCTATTATTCCAAAGTCATAGAAATTTTTTTACAAAGCTTGATAACACTTAAAATTTTTCTCCTTAGGTATTCTTATCTGGCATCTTATCTGGCATAAAGAAGACAGGCAAAAGTAGAATGCAATTTAAAATGTACTTCATAAGTCAACACAACTGGGTGAAATCCACAAATAGGAGAGGCTTGGAAGTGAAAGTCAGCTGGTATGGTTAAAAGGTTTAAAAGATTGTTCAATTATTCATCCAAAAGCTGAAGCTGCACTGAAGAAAGAATTACACACTTGCAAAAGTAAATATAATAATAAAATCAGGCAGGTCAAAAGTAAGTGAACTCTTCATTTTATGCTAAATCTTCCTGCCAGCTGATAATTGGGATAGAGAATGGGCACTCACAGAGGTTGAGAACATTTCAGAGTGGTGAAATTAATTCTTTGCAACAGTGAAAAAAAATAAATGCACTTCACTGTACAAGAAAAACTGAAGACATTTCAGCACAGAAGCCTTTTTTTATATGTCTTCTGTAAAACGAAGTCTTGTTTCGCAAACTTTGAGCACTTCAAAGTGTTAAAAAGTATTCAGATAAGGGAGATCTGGGTAAGACAGCCTGTTCTGATTCCAAAAAGCTATTGGCAAAGACCCTCACTATCAACATTCTAGGAAAATAGACTGTCACTTAAGAAGAGTCCTGACATGGCTATATAATAGAGCAAAAGACAGGGACCAGGGTAGTAGCAAATGGTCAATTCTTACAGTGGAGGGACATAATCAGTGGAGTTCCCCTAGGACCTGTTCTAGTCAACATGTTTACAAGAGATGAGCATCGAGGCAGCAACGTCTGCTGATGTTAAGAAGTCATTCAAGACAGTAAGGAAAAGAGCAGACTGAAGGATTACGGAAGGATGACACTGAGTAACTGGACAATAAAATGACAGATGAAATTCAGTGTGGATAAATGCAAAGTGCACAACTGAAAAAATAATTCTCACTTGATATAGAAAATGAAGGTCTCCAAAATGACCATCACTGGAAAGATCCTGATGTTGTGACAGCCAGTGTCATGAAACTATTAGCTCTGTGCTCAACTGCAGTGAAAAAAGCAAATCACTGTTAGGCATTTTTAGAAGGTGAACAAAAAGTGTAATTATTCCACTACATATACCTATTTATGCACACTTTGAATGCAGTACTGATCACAGTTGTCTAAAAATAAGTAGATTGAAACTGAAAAAGATAGCTCAGGGCAAGTATGATCAGAGGCGTAGAATGCTTTCCACCTGAGTTGAGTTTTCTGTGATAAAGAGCTACTACTTCAGGAGGGACATGAGCACACAAACCGTTCTTTCCACATATACATGAAGTGATCAAGTTAAGTGAGCAGGAATCAATAACTTTTTCTTCCCTAACCAGCGAGCTGGAAATGTTCCTCTTGGCAGCTTCCTCCTTACCAACAGATGCTGTCATGCAGGAGTGTTACTTGAGGAGACTGGAAGAGTAGTTGGAAGAAAGAGATTCCTTTAGGGTTGCTAAGGTGACAAACACAGCAAATTCAATAAAATGTTTTCAAAAAGTTTGAATTTACCAACACTCAGGTAATTTTGATGAATGAAAACAGAGAGAGTCTTTATTAAGTCTGTCCCACATTGATGGACATGACCAGTTGAAATCAAGAAGGTTATGAAGCTGACATATTTGAAGAACATTGCAGTAAGGTAAAATATTCACCCTTGCAATTATAAAGAAGCAACTAATACAAGAACAGAATCGGGATGATATAGATCAGTGCTCTGTCATTGAAACATCATCTGTTATGCTGGATGCCATTCAGTATTTTGGAAGGCTTTTTTTCATTATGGATTCAGTTCTGGAAAATTGTAATTGCATTACATTGGTACGGAACACTAAAATCTCAAATAAATTATAACCTATCTGTTAATCTTTAAGCAGAAGGAATTGTCCCTTTTGGTTACATGGTCATTCATTCTTGATGTGGGTTCTAAAGAAGACTGTGGAATGAATAAGGAGTATATGATACACTACTACTAATCAAACCCAAGGGTGCACTGCCACAAGCATTTCTGTTACTAGCTTGATGTTACATGTTCTTGTTGACATCCTCATGTGAAATGGAATCTCTCTGAGTCAACTCTTAGCAAAACAATAGACTTGTCCACAGGTAAAACTCCACGGGTCCCATATCAGCAATTAGAACACAACTTTTGTTCACAGATTTCCATGTTCTCAGACAAGGGAATCTGAAGGAAGAACAAATTCCCTAGTCAGTAGGATGAACTGAATCGGTTAACCTGCGTAATATATTGCAAGCCTTCCTCTTCAGTAAAGTTTTTCCATTATGACATTTGTAGTAACAACAATTTTTCAAACTTCTACTACTCAAACAGCTGTTTCAGGAAGATTTCCCCATTAAAACAAATAGAAGACAAGGACCAGGGATTTCTTTACTTTGTTATTGACAATTTAATGACTGGTGGACATGTTAGAACAATGATATAATGCATGTCAAACCAGCAACAGCTGATGGTTCAAAGAAATATATGCTAAGTTATAGGGTAAACAATGCAATTCATGGATAATTTCTGAACTGTGAAAAAAAAAATTGTCAAACTATACATGGTATTAGTACCCTTCACTGTGGCAAGACATTACTTGTAACTTGGTGGTATCTATTTCTAGTAAACATAAGCAAGAAATCCTGGACATATTGATGAAAAATAAAAATAAAATAGAATTGTATATCCACTGCAAAGTAAACTGTTTACTAAATATCTATTATTACATTATAACACATAATATGACAAACAGCCAGTTTGGCTTACATTACTGTATTTTTAAACAATAATCAAGATTTGGCAGAGGGTTAGAGAAGTGTTCATTTACTGCATTTTGTATAAATCTAAATAAATAAATGTATGGCAGGTTGTCCTAATCTAACTTCTCTTAGCTGATACCAGATTGTTCATTTTTGGTCCATACAGGTTTTGGCATGTTTTCCAAGCATAGACTTAAATACCCAGAACAGTCTCAAACTGACTCTCATACTGATAATTTCTGCTCCTGTGCAAGGAAAGGAGTGCAAAATTCTGATATAAGATGAAGGTGCTGTGAGAAGAGTCTATCCTGAATCGCCTTTTACACAGAAAGAATCTTTTAACTTTGCAGTGGCCACCATGAAGTTGCCAGACTGGACACCGTCTAAATGACTATAGGAAAGAAGATGCCTTCTCCAAATTAAACTGATGCTCAGTAAGTCACTTACAGACATCACTGTATTAATTTGCTTGCAAAATCTGATCAATGTAAAACAGGTCACTGAATGACATTTTCCAAGCCAGTGTTGCATTCTTCCCTCCAAAACACTACATCTTCATCATTTTCTGGAGGTTTTTTTTTTCTCCTTTTCTTTTCTCTCAGTGACCATTATGTAACTATGGTTTTCATCTACAGAAAAAGTGAACCAAGGTTACAGTAATACTTCCAACTTTACATCAGCCTTTTAGCTCCCTCAAGACATTAGGAAGGGATCATATAACTTTGTTACTGCATCACATCATTACTGAATCTGAAGGACTGATCAATCCATTAGAGAGTAATTTGAATAGTTGTTTTATAAAACTTTATACTGTTACAACAAATCTGAAAAAGCCTTAAGAATATAGAATTAAAACTCAAGTGTTATAGTGGGTCATGTTTTTATACAGTATACTTCACATTATTTTGTAATTTAATTATTTTATTTATGCAAATAAGGCCTCAATTGCTATTGCACTCAAGAACTTAAACACTTGACATTTTTACTTCTTAAAATGCAACATTTTTGACGTCTAGATATGTTTATTAATTAGTGATTATTAACACCCAGTAAACAACATCATGTCTTGTAAAAACACAATCTTTCTTCACAGCATGAGGCTGAAATCTATTATTCACTGATTCCATATGCTGAATACACTCAAATGATCACAAATGACCTTAAGCATTAGATAAATGTAAATGAGGACAGGGTAGAAAATGTGCTTTTGATTGATATCTAAAAGACCAGGTTTGAAGTCTTGACAAGGGATGAAATCTGAAATCTCACACAAAATACAGAACAACTGGAAACTTAAAAAAATTCTAAGCTTCTGGATGGACATACCATATAGCCTCTCCTCAGCAGTGTTTGAAGTTGTTTACAAGAGGTGTTCAGCACATGGAACCTGAAAGACCATTCTTGGGACCCACATGGCCTTTGTCTACTTGGCAGGCTCTTACTAGGATGCAGAGATGTATCTCTAAGTTATATGCATACACACCCTAATGAAGGCAGAATTTTTCTAGCCCTAAGTGCACACTTAAACTAGCTTCTCTACATAGAATGGCTACATAGGCATAGGATTAAATGATGTGAATTATAGCCATTAAAATTATATGGTTTTAACCCTCTGTGTGAGCAAGCTTATTCTGCGCTAACACTTTGCCTTCTTCAGCCTTTTTTCAGCTTTACTTTTGTCAGTTTTAGAAGGACTGAGTGCCCTTCTGCAATGTAAGTCATCAAAAAAAAAATTTTAGACACACAAATAAGAGTGTACTATTTGCTCTTAGGTAACCATTTCCTAATTCTTAACCTTATACCACAAATATGAAGTGCTTTATAATTTACTTCTAAACTACTGCATGAGATGAATGCACTGTGCTTGGTTCCCATGCTCCCCATCTGTCCTCGCAGTGAAAACACAATGATCAGACAGACAGGATGACCAAAAAAACTCCCATGGATGCTCCAGCAACATCTACCTCAGGGGCAAGTGGGATCTGTTGTCACCCTGAATTTTCAGAGCTATTTAAAATTAAATCTGCCAGAGATTTAGATACATTCATTCCAAATCTCATTTTCAGTACAATGGGTAATGTTGACTCCAAAGCAGACAAATTTCAACCATTCACTAAATCACAGACTGAACAGACATAGCGTAAATTAAAAAAATATAAAAAGGAAAGAGAGGATTTGTCACCAAGGTTAATCATACTGTATTTGCTAATTTTTTTAATACTTTTAAATTTCTCTCTTGCATCACTTACCTACTTATATATACACACACACCTGTGTGAGCATCAGTAACGCAGGTCACACTTTCACACTTCTGCATACATTTCACATCTACATTAATACAGAAGCAGTACATTAATGCAAGAATCAGTAAAAAAGTTTAGCAGAATCATACCAGCTTGATACTTTCTGAGCCTTAAATACTCCGGTGTTTTGGTTTCTTGCGATGATCTCGTTTACATCTGTAGGATAATTGTTAAGAATTATCTACAAAACTAGAGCAATAATAAAAATAATAATAATAAACTCAACTATTGTCCATTTCTAACATCTTCATAATGTTCTTATCTGTTTGTTCTTCTTTAATCTGTGCTAAGAGCCAATCATTTTTCAGAAGCTTACATTTTACATTGCTACTCCAGCATATCAGCCATTTATCTATGCAGCAATTTGCTCTAGTTTCCTACCTCTATTTACTCTTTAAAGATTTAAGGAATTTCTAGCCCTGTAGTTATAGAGAGAAGTGAAAAAATATGTCCCATACCTCAGATATTTAAAGGCAACTATTTACAAATAAAAGAATTACAATGATGAAGAACTGAAATTTTTACAACCACTAAATGTCCAGTCTAGTTTGTGCTGCTTTTCACTTTTCACTGTTACAAATATACCAAATGCTGAGATTTTGGAGGTTTATGTGTTCTAAGAGCACAGGAGACACACCTATGATCCCAGCTCTGTCTGGGTGAATCCAACATGCAACAGGAGCACCTTAACCTATAGGCAAAGGAGTTTCTAGTCCATTTGCTTTCCTGAGAATGGTTTGGAACCACCTTAAAAGAGTGCAAAGCAACAAATGCCTTTTCTTCCCCTTAGATACCACAACAGTACCTCAGCCTTGTGTCTCAGCTTCTTATAGTTTGGAAGTTCAAGTCACAGATTTGGGTAGCCACTGAGGCAGGTTAAAGCAAGGGCTATGAGAAAAAGTTTCAGGGGAAGTTAAGCCCAGTCATCTACAGCAAGAAAGATAACCATCATGATCAATCATTTGTGGTTAGTGAGAAGCCACTGGAAGGAAAAGGTGTAGCAAGTAAGTGAAAACTATGAGAATATTAATGTTACTCAGAGTGAATCCATACATCCCTGAATGTTCACTTTCAACTGTAAATAATTGTTTTAAACAGACATTTTTGGTAAAGATGTAAAAGACCCTTATTTTTTTTCAATGTATAGGAAATCTGATGCTAATTAGGGGGACATTTCTAGATCCAAAAAATATGTCAGAGATTTTGAAAGTGCTCTTATAAGAAAATTGAATGCAAGAGTCAGGCTAATTTGAAATATTGCTGATATATCTTTTTCTTTGCTTTGCTGAAATCACATAATTTGCCTTCCTAACAGAGTTGGTTATTTAAGAAAAGTTATTTCAGGAAAGTCTCTATCCAAACATTGGAAAAGACAACTGGTATTTTGTGAAGTAAAAACTAGAAATGGAATGACAGAAAACTGGTTTAAACACATCTCTGTAGTTTGAATGTGCCTTTTAAATCGTTTTCATGATATGCAATGAGAAGCAGTAAATTAATGGTCTATACCTGGGCAGTAAAAGGAAGGCATAAATAACACCATGAGCAGATCTTGCTACCTTCAGGTAGGGAAAGGAATAACATTGCTATGTATGTGATAAATTAGCTACACTGCACTTAAATTATATAACTGAGAAAAACTATTAATAATGGTTTTAAACACGTTAATACTAGATTTTTAAAATAATTTAGGAGCCCATATCATTAGACATTCAGGTTAAACATGACCCCTCTAACCTAAACTTCCCCAGACTGTTTAAAGATCTATACACTGTATTTTAATGGCCACTATAGTGCACTGTAATGATGTTTTGTATTATTGATGCTTTCAGACAGTAATTCAAGTCACCAGCGCACGGTGTGAAACTGAGCTAAGGCAGAAAGTACACAGCCTCTCTGAAATAGGAGACAATTTTTACTAAAATGAACCTCATCCTTGGATTTGGATACGTCGGTGAGTAAAGATGCTTCCAGTGTTTTGAGGCTGTGAAATTTGATGTTCATGACTGACTTATGTCACAGATACAAGCTAAGTTGAAAAATTTGCATCTGAATGCATATCACCCAAAATTATAATGGGGGATGAATCTCATAACTTTGCCCATGTATATATTTATTATTCATTTGAAACATCCTTAATTTTGATCCTAACACTTTCCTTATTTAAATGACACTGAAAGAACTCAGATAGAACACACTAAATCAACAATAAAGTTCTGAACAAGGTGGCAAAAGGAGTAACATCTGTCTTTATTTTATTGATTTTGCAATATAAATGATCTATTGAATCAATTCAAACCTGCTCATTGTAAGCAAAAGGTGTTAGAGTGAAGTCTTTTAAATGGTCTAGCATTTCAAGTCATGAGATCCTTTTAAAAACTTCCATAAACACCATACATAAGATCATTTATTAATATAAAACATAGCAACATATTTCACAATGACAGGGTTAGAATGACAACCATTAATTGAAATTGATAAATTTGTGACATTTTTTTAACTTCTAACATTTCAATAACATATCCTAATATGGATATTGAAAACATACATACTGAATACTCCTTGTGTCAGCATGAAATGGAGACTAATAGGAAGCATGTCAAAAATTAAAACAAAAATCAAATCCTCAAAAGCTTGAGATTTCACAAAGCAAAGCTGTTAGTTATGCTCACTGAATAATGATAGCAACAACAAAAACAACAATAATTATGATGATGTTGATAATACAAAGGCAGATTCTCAGATGCAATGCACTATTGCCAGGTCGATTTTCAATTACATTTCACTGATGTATTCATTTGTTTCTTAATGTGCTCATCTTGCCCATTAAGAATAATTAGCAGGCTTGCTTGGTGGTTTCCTGGCTTCTGACAGGGATTTTTTTTCCTTTTTTGTTGACAACCACTTTTACTTTTTGGAAAGTAATTTTTGGATATTATAGTACGACTGGCATGTAATTTAAGCTTCCTAAGAAATTTAAAGGGAAGATGTAAACAGTAATTTAAAAACAAGATTATTTTAACCTATAATACCTGCATAAAAAACATAATACTAGACATTAACTATGCCTGAAAAGCAGAATCTAGAAAAGAAAACAGTATTTTATCCCACATTACCTTAATTTGGTATGCTAAACAATAAAAAATACCATCAGCAATAATAAGAACTAGCAAAAATATGTCATTTGTAGTCAGTGGCACTTGGGGTGAATGCTACTTCCAATTACACCTAAAATACTACCCTGATTTCAGTGAGTCTGGTGGGGCTGAAACAGATCTAAATTTAGTCTAAACTTCTATTATAGCTAGTCACTATAGAAAAGAGTGCAAAAGAAAATTACTGTAAGACATATCATAAAATTACTACTGAAGTCCATAAACCATATAAAATGCAACAGAAATTTTATTATGTGCACTTTTAAGAATACATTTCACCTACACAGTAAAGTTCTTAGCCTGCTGCACTTTGGCACCCTGCTAATATTAAGCCCATTGTAAAATCCAACACAATAAAAGCACTTTGAATGCTGAGCCTTCTGAGCACCAAATGTTAAAAAAGAAAAAATAAATTCCTGTTAGAGCCGTCCACCAATCACTTCCCTGAAAGGGATTCACTGAGTGAATACAGATGAAGACCTCTTGTAAGATTTTTGGAAACAGAAGACATTTCTAAAACATATTGCAAAAAACTAAGGTGTGATAATTAGATAACATTAACAGTATCTTTTTCAGGAATAAAAGCACTTTTAATTCTTTAATTCTAAGGACTGAGTGAATATTTTAGCACTCAACAATTTTCTTTGTTATAAAAGACTTCTACATTTCAAAAAAGTTCAGGTATGTTTATGGAATCTGCTAAGCAAGACATTTGCTGAGTTCATGATTACTGAGCCCACCTGAAGCTTTTTGGGGGTAAAATGACCTTTTATTAAATACCTGTGCTTCTATACAACATGAGTTTGTTTTGTTAGGCTAGTTTTGAAACACTTCTTTTCTCCCACATTTTTTTATCTTCATAATGACATGGAAGAAAGATTGGAAGGGGTGGTGCTGATTAAAATACAAAGAATAATGAATACTTGCTCCTCAAGACACAAGTCTAACACACTAAATTTAACAAAATAAGAATCCCTGGAACACAGGTGAGAACTTGCCTTTTCAAGAAAAAAGAGACTTTTAGCAGGCTTACTTCAAGTTTTAACAGATATGATCTAGGATTGACTGTTTTTAACATATTCAAGTGTTGTCAGCAGTTATAGTTACCTCGGTTACCTCTGAGAAAGTATTTTTTAAAGGTAGTAGCTAATATTATTGCACTGAAATTTCTCCTGTTTTAACAGGCATCAGCAACTGCTATTTATTTAAGCCACAGATTAGTTTATTTTTTTTACTAAGTACTCACTACATTAGCTCTCAAATACATACAAAACTCAAAAAAGAAATAATTCTGATGCTGCAGTGGCCAAAACCTGAAAAATGAGCCTGCATGAAAATGTAAATGGAAAGATTATCAAGGAACAAAA
This sequence comes from Pseudopodoces humilis, assembly GCF_049639895.1. NCBI lineage: Eukaryota > Metazoa > Chordata > Aves > Passeriformes > Paridae > Pseudopodoces > Pseudopodoces humilis. The sequence continues at coordinate 25,534,615 of NC_142202.1, read as the reverse complement.
GCAAATAGATATCTTCATTTTTTTTTTTCCTCTCTGTTTCTAAGGGCTATTAGTATTCACCATATATATCTTTTCTTGTTCTGTGCTGATATTTAATGTGGCCACAAATTATGCTCACTCATTCTCTTGCTTAACCCAAGTCCAGTTCAATTTTATGAACTATCTGTTCATATTAGAAGGGCATAATAGCAATTTATTCTAACAGAAGAAATGCAATAAAATACTTTCTAAAAGGGACAGAAGACTTTTGCAATCTTACATCAAGAGAAATAATGATAAATTGGCAATTGATTAAGCAGAATAAATGTGTAATTTGTAGGCAGTTATAACTTAGCAGCAACAATGGAACATTTCAACATACACTGGAAAAGCCCTGAAAATATGAGTAGTGGGTATGTTTTAAGGGGCTAGTATTAGGAAAAAAAAATCTAGCTCTTACGCAAAGCAGATACATGAAGGGGAGCTAATGATTCGATTCCCTGCTACACCTCCTGTAATGTGCAGCATACACACACGAATCTTCCAGGAGACAAATATTTACTACTGTACATGCTCTATACCAACACTTGCATTTTTAATTAATGGAGAAAATGTGGCATTTATTATGGGGGAAGCTGCTTCTCTGTTCAAGATATTCCACATCTGTTTTTTAATTACTTACGTGGGGACTTTTTCTTAATATGCCCCATGCTGTCTGTCTTTATATCGATTGTTACTCAGCCAGTAAAAAGGAACGAGCACAACAAACCAGTTTTCTATCTGAATAAGGATACTTTTGATGGCCTTTTCATTTCCATCAGTTAACAGAACTTCTTTGACATCTGCAGAAATAGCAACCTGAAAAAAAGAGCACAGCAAACAATGAGCAAATATGCTTGTCTGTGTGGAAGTGAAGACAGGAGTGACAAGCCTTCAGTATCATGCTTCCTCACCTATTTCTCTGTAACAATCTTCAATCTTTTTTCATTTTATGTCTGCATTATTTTAATCATTCAATCAAATCAGTCAATACTTTTATCATTCCATTTGCGGGAGCCTCTATCTTGCTATCATTCTGTTCCGTAATTGCATTGTGACAGCCGATGATGGTATTCTGAGAGGCTTTCATTTGCGGGCTTCTGTTTATCTAGTAGAGCCATCATACAAGGCTGTCACTCTGCCTTTCAGCTTGCTTCTGTCTGACTGCCTGATGCCCTTCATATAACTTTGCATTGCAGGCAGATGGCTTTGTAAGGGTAATTTTTTTGTGAGCTTTGACATGCTCGCACATTGGGCTGTAACCTCGACACATTGTATAAGAGCGACAGGTTTGTCAAATGCCAATCAGTGTAACAATATGCTTTTATTTGTAGAGACATAAAAACTTGTCTAATGCACTGCACTGCTACATAATATCTCCTGAATACATGACTCAGAACCCAGAGAATGGTGAACGACTCTCCTGAATGGCCAATGTAATTCAAAAGAATCTAATTACCGAGAGCTCTGGATCATGTTTGTTGGTGTAATAATGCAGGCAAAACATTAGCAGCTATATCATGGTGCTCCAACTGTGATTTGCCAGGCTATTCCTGCATCTTAGCAAATGGGACTATAATCTGAAAAAAAAAAAAGCTTCGGCTATGGAAATGAAAGACAAGACCGTACGTGGCCTGGAATGTCACAACAAAAGATATTGACTACACCGAGGTAAAATGTTTCTGCTCATCGAGGCAACCATAAAATCAATATGATACGAAAGCAAGTCAATCTAGAAGGTCTCTCAAGACTCTGCAGCTTGACCGCAGCTGAGGCTGTTGACAGTTCTCTGACCCAGCAGTTGGAGGCACTGGAACATTTTTCCTTTTGTTTCTTCCTCTGAATGGGATTGGAATTGAGAAAAGACCTACCATGAGCCCAGCCAAGCATGTCATGCCACCCCCTAGCTCACACACAGCAAGGTCCCTGAAAGAGAGAAAGGAAATGGTAGAACCCATACAAATTAGATGAAAATGGTCAGAGAGACATATATGTTACAAGAACAAATTGCCATCTGCAGTAAGGACTGAGCTACCAGGAAGTTGTAGAGACATGACTAGGCTACCTCATGTCGTTTTGCGTTTTAAAAATAATTATGAAATAGAAAAGTCACAAAGCAGGCAAATCAGTGGGGGTTCCCTCATTAGTGTTCAGTGCAACATTACCACCGCTGAGCTGAAAAATCTGAGAAGGTTCCCTTTTTTCCCTTGTCAATGGCTCTGTCTTTTAGAACTAAACTAGCTAGAGTAGCGAAAGATAATTGTTAGGAAAGGATAACAATGTTAATCCACATTCATTCTTGCAAAAACAGTTAGAGAAGTAAATGGGGAAATTAATATTATTTATATATCTCCCCATACAGTTATGCTTAAAAGCCTTTTTGTATTAAAAAGAGAGAAGTTTTAAAGCAAGCCGTATACCACAAAATAATTACACATGAAGAAATCCGATCCTTCAATTAGCACTTAAAACTGCAAGTGACCTACAAACAATACTGTTATGAACAACGATGGGAACAGCAAATGGTTAAGCCTCAGAAAACTAAACGAAGTTAGTGTCAAGAGCCTAAACTGAGCCCGATCAAAGGGCTGAATACATGGTCTAAAAGGCTGCTTTTAACTTAGACCATACTGTGCTGTTATTAAGACGTGCATGTGAAATATAATTTGGTGCAGAGAGTGTGCCGGATGGGAGCTTGCAGGGGGAGCCATAAAGAATGTCCTCCAGAGCCGTGGCCTGCCCCAGGAGGGGAGGAGGGAGGGATGTTGACCCTGCACCAAAATTGTGTGTGAAGGCAGTGTCTGGGGCAAGGCAGAGCCTCTGTTTATGAACACGCTGCTTTATAGCAAAATTTGCAGCAACTGTTACAGCTGGCAGGAGCATTCCCATTGAGACGCTTCTGACATTCAGAAAATGGAATTTTAGCTAAACTGTTGAGTTTTGTTTTGGGGGATTATGGTTGCATTTTTTTGTTGTTGTTTTTGGTTTTTTGGGGTGCATCTTTCCTTCTCCTCTAAAATATTAACATCTGAAAAATCTACTTTTATCTGAAAAGGTCACCTCCCTACTCACTCAACACTGATATTTAGGAAGAGCATCTAAGATGCCATATCAGTATCAGTATACAGCTGCTGATATTTTGTTCACTGAGGCGAGCGGACTAGGCTGTATGACTATATAATAATGCTCACTGTCTGGACAGGTTAGATTTATTTTTCTTAGAAACCACAAATTTTATTTGAAAAAAGTCTAGTTGTCCTATTTAATCAAAATGAGACAAAAGAAAGATATAGTTTGGAGGAACAAGCTGTACATTAACCCAGTAAGAATATAAAACAAATATGGGAAATTTGCAATTTGGATTTTTAAACAGAATGATTATAGGTTCTTCCTCAAATAAGTTTTAGTTTTTCTAAGCCAAATGTATTTTATATTAAAACTACATACATATGGTTATATATAAGACTTACAAGGCATTTACTCCTTTGTAAGAATCATTCTTGCTGAAATAAACATAGAAAGTATCTATCCAGTGTGAGGTTTTTATGCATTTTGAACCAAATTTCTATGTACATAGTATATGAGCATACACATATACATAAATATTTATGTGTATGAAATTTATTTCAATGCAAAGTTCCCTTACTAGCAAGTTTCAAAAGTTGTATCTGTCTCTCAGGCAATATATAGTAATCATTTATAAATAAGAATTAATGTAAGAAACTCTACTCTGAGAGTACTGTAAGAAGGGTAAAATCCTGAGAAATGAGGATGTGAAACTGCCCATTTACTCCATGGAAGTTTGACTGATCGTTGTCTCTGAATACTGTGGTTTGAATACCCAAACTAGGAAAATACCCTCTGAGTGAGCAGCCCAGAAGGTTTACTGTGAGGAGCTCTGGAGAAGAAGCAGAGCACACAAGCATGGGACCAGACAGCAAAGTGCTACAGGGACATCAGTACAGCAGCAGAAGGCACATAACCAACCTAAGAGGAAGGAGCAGCAGCTGGCAGATCAGGCATGTGAGCTGCCTCCCCTAATGGCATGCACTTTGTTCAGGGGGTGGATGGAGTAGGAATTAAGCTCTATGGACCAGGCCACACTTTGGTGCAAGGTCTTTGATTACAGATAGGAGTCTAAGCAAGTTGCTTGTTTGGTATAAGGGACAGGGACTTACACTTTGGTCTTCTTGATTTTACCCAACACCATATTTACACAGACTGGGATTTTGTATACTCCAAGCTGGTTGACTTGGTATTTGTCTTATACCTTCACACAGAACACAATTTATGCCTCCAAATGCATAGTTGTAATAGTTTTTTTTGCACCCTATTCATCCTCCAGACAATGAAACTTCAAGGATTTCCAAGTGCAAATCTCAGTATACTCAGGGGGAAAGAAATTGGATGCAGGATGGATTTCATATTTAGATGCTCCTATTGGAGCCTTGATAGCTGTCTCCTACAAGTTTTGAATAAAAGTGAAGGATGTTTCAAAACTGTTTCACAACACTTAAATACAGGTGCAAATTCTTCCTACTATATGCAGTGATTTTTATGTATTTCATCAGATAATATTTTGCCTGCTTTTGCAACAGATGTCAGTTTAAAGAATATCTTATTTTTCCTGACCTTCACAATCAGCACTGATCGATTGGAGCTTCACTTTTGTTTCCCAAAAATCAAAGTGAAATAAAATGCCTTGAGTGGAAATCAAAAGTCTTTGACATATAGCAGAAAGCTTGCTGTGCAATATTAGTACCCAAAGGCAGCTCAGAATTCTTTGTTAAGAGCAACATGCTTTCACCTTGAACATTTTAAATTTAATCTGAAGCCTTAAATCATAGCAATCTTTACCATGCAGATACAATAAAACTAAGAGTTTGGAAAATATATTTTTATGTTTAACTCTGTACCTGAATATTTCATTATGCTTTAGGCAGTAGTAAGCCAGCACTTCTTCAGATGGCCAGAGACCTATAAAACAAAGATATTCACCTTCTTAGAACAGATTTTTTTCTGGTCTAAAATAATATTTGAATGTATATTACGATTTTCAGACCTCTACCAACTGTTTTATTTTCTATATTTGCCATAATAACATGGAATAAAGAAAAAGAAGACCTAGGCTTTAAGCATTGCAATTGAGTATTTCATAGATTTCATCACAACTAATGATCAAAAATTTATAGATACACACACACACACATAAACATACACATATATCTACACATACATATGCAATACTCCAGACTTTAAAATATAAAATTTAATTCACTTGGGCATTCACATGAACATCAACCTGTTTTCACCAGGCCAGATACAAGGCCAACTTTGTCCTGTAGCCCTCTAGGGGACAGGAGCCCTCTAGTTTTTCATTAGCTACATCATCATCATCATCATCATCATCATCATCATCATCATCATCATCATCATCATCATCATCATCCTACAGTCACTCAATTTCTTCCCAGTTTCTTTTTATTTAGCTTCTTTTCTCTTAGCTTTGTTAGGTCTGACTATAAGGGGGACTGACCAGCAGCACATGCTAAGGACAAATCTAGGACTATGGCAATAAAAGTGTGATTTCCGGATGTGGCTCAAGAAGTTCAGAAGGAGAAGAGGAAATACAAGTGGTAAGTTCCTCTTAATAGGCACTGAAGGATTTTTCTGTTTGTTCTATGGTAAACTTTCCAGAGCTGCACCAGGAAACACCACAGTTTCACCCTGCTGTACAAAGAAACACCTCCTCTCTCATTTTATACTTGCTTCCCTGCCATTTTGATTTTAATTCCCCTAGTTGTCCTACAGAAATAGCCAGGAGCAATCACTCTTTCTTCACCTAATCTGTATTATTCATTAATTTATTAGCTTCCATTATGAAACTTACACTTGTCATCATCAACACTGACAACTATTTGGAGGCTGCCATGTAAATTTATTCCTTCAAAACAGTCTCTCATGAAACTAGCTGTTTAGCCAGACCAGTTTCCCACCTGACTGGAATGTCCAACTGAAATGCTGTGGCCTATGGAGAGGACAGCACACCTCCTGTGTGCCTTGCATGCTGTCCTGCAGACACCAGACTTCATTGATGAAGGGGGACTGAGGAAAACATACTCAGGAACTTATGTCTCAAAGGTTCCCAAAGTTAAAGGAGGAAGAGTCAAAGGTGTATGCAGCTGAATTATGGTTGTATGTGTTTTTCATCTGTGGTTGCTTAGTAATGAAAAACCATGTTTTTGTGTAGGTAAAATCCAGAGTCAGCTTCCCCCCCACCAACATATGACATTAAGAATTGAGACACAAACTTCATTTTATGAACTACAGACATTTCAACAGTTCCAGTAAACTTATTTGACATATAGAGCATCTTTAATATATTTCTAGACAAGTAAGTTGAATTCCATGCAGCTTACTATGTATGTCTATCCTTTCGACCATTTTTACCATATTTTTGTTCTCAAGGCTAAAACATCACTACATTTTTAACAGAACCAGAAGTTTGGGAGAAAAACTGTCATCCTTTAAATCACTTAAAGCCTGACTGAAATCATTATCAATATAATTGTTCTATTCCATCCAGTAAGTGTTCTAAACTACCCTTACTCCAAGTGAGAAATAATAAGTATTTAAAAATTACTTGACTGCATGCAGATCAAGCAAAAGCCAAGGCAGGAATTGTCCAACACTTTGCGCATAACTTTTGTATTACAAAGATTTTTAAGGGGGAAAAAGTAGACTGAAGACACATATGTATGACAAAACTACTAATGCAATACTTGTATTTGTCCTGTTTATGACAGTTCAGTTTGATCAGGTGTTTTTGAATGTGCTGTTTTGCTTAGACTTGCTAAGGGTTAAAATAAAATATTCACACAAGACTACACATTCTTTAGTGAAACATACACTAAGAACTGTACAGGGATTTTCATCTCCCTTTGAGCATTTCAATGCTTTTGAGCATTGAAACATGCTAAAATGACAGATTTTGCAATAAATATAATAACTGTTTAAATATTTTAGTGTATAACATAAAGAATGTTTCCTTTTGCAGTGACTGGTGTACACTCAAGCAAGAAAAGTTTTTTTAATATTTAGTAGAGACACAGCTAATTTAACACCGTTATAGTACTTACAGACATTAAAAAAAACCTCACACCCACAAATATAAAAAACAGAAATCCTTTTATAGAAAACTTCAAGCCTAAGTGAATTTTTAAAATGCTAATCAGTTGTAGCAAAGATCCTTCAATATCTGACTTCTCAGTGCCCTCAGTCTAATGTCTCTCACTTTTCTGCAGTTATTATTGAGAGGACACTTTGAATGGTGTCACTGAATCTTTTCTGAGGGGTCATCATTCCTTACCCTGCTACCATTACAATGTTGATACTGGCTGGAACTGCAGGTGTATCAGATAGCACTGTGCTGAGAGAAGGGTGAAACACCTTTGCAATGACAATGCTCTTTAGGCAGATGCCAGCAATGCACACAGCTTTTCTTCCTGCTGCCTTCCCCCACAGGGAAGGAAGGATCACCTCAGCAATGGTATAAGCATCTGGAAGCTAAAGAAGCAAGAGTCAGAAGGTCATTCATGAACAAGTCTCACGTGTGGAAGCACACAGTGCTCCCAGCTAAGCCAAGAAGCCAGAAGACCTGTGTTAATTTTAGCAAAAGGAAAAGCTTCTCGTGCCTGAACAGGTAGGTAAGCCTCTTTACCCTCAAAACAGGGATAAGCTTAAAGATACATGTGGAGGAGTTTTCATTCTGTCTTCTTCCTCCTCACTCTGACCTACATTCACCAACACAATGACCTACATTTTGAAGTTGCAAGTATAAGGAAGATAGTTCTGCTTCTGTTAGAAAACATACAGATGTAATACAGAAATGCAGAATTCCTATAAATTAAAAGCTACTACTATGTTGTAAAAAGCATAATTTATTTCCTGAAAACACATACATATGGATATAGATTAACTTTCCTATGAACACACTTAAAATAATTCTTTCATATTTAAAATTATTCCCATTTTGATTTCTAAATTTGATTATAAATACACAACATTGGATGCTACCTATTTACATGTACAATTACCTACATGATAGCAAACTATTTACAGATGGATAGGCAAAAGAATATCAAAAGACCCCCAAATGGTGCTTGTACTTAAGAGGCTATTAATATTCTACAAATCCTAGACAGAGGGTCTGGGGGGGGCTAAAAAATCTCACTGTATGATAAAAGACAGAAACAAGAGTTTCTTTTTGCAAAAATAAATATTTTGTGACATTTAATGGAGGTTTTAAAACTCTTTATCACCTTGATAACTACAACTTGAAGACAGAGAATAATTGCCAGAAAGCATTGTAATCACTACTGAAACATATGAAAAAATTAAGTTGCACTGGTGTTCAAAGGATGCTCAAGAATGTGCGTCTGAAGACAGAGAGAGTTCATGCCTACCCACATTTCAGCTCTTGAAGTATCCTTTCACCACTAGGATGGAGCACAATTCTCACTACAAATGCTATAAGAAAGACGATGTCTACTTCCAGACAGATTTATGATACCTATTACAGTAGAAGGAGTAGAAAAATACCATTGAATTGTACAATGGTGAATAGATAAATGCTACAAATGCATCACAGCCGTATGAAATACAGGCATTTCTACAGCACTTGTCACCATATCATAAAATGACATCACAGAAGTAGAGTCTACCTCACAAGAACTTGATGATATCATGAATTTCTACAGTCCCAAGTTTGCACATTGGGAACCAAAATAAGAGACAGAGATGTATTAAGTTACTTAGAAACACAGAATGAAATGATAGGAAGGCCAAGAAAAATAACTCAAGCCATCCTTACACCATGAGGTATGATGTAACCAAAGAAAGGTACCCAAACCCTTCCTACAGAGGAAAAACACTAAAAAAAAAAAAAAATCTTAATAATGGAAAGAAACATAACTTCAGTTGCTTTTATCACTTTCATAGTGCTTGCTACTGGAAAGTGTCAGGTCTTTCCACACTAGTCATGGCACAACAGTTTCTTAAAGCAACGTTCAAGCCACAGGCTTCTAAGGATGGTGTGTTTTAACGATCAGCTGGAGCACTAGTCCAAAGCTATGCAAAGCCTGTACTTCTTCTGCAACAAATCTAAAAATGTTGAATACTCTGATAGTACAGGAAATTATCTACCAGAAATTAATTATCCAGTATTAAAAAAAAAAATAAATAAATAAAAGAGTTTCTCTCCTCCTGTTGCTTTTTACCACATATTTTAAAGAATGCTGTCAACCTTTGGATAGCAAATATTGAGACCTGATGTGAAGTTCCTAAAGGACATCATGTAAATAGAAAATAATTTTGTGATGTGTATTTTTAAAAAAGACATCTGATTATCGGAGCTATTATGTCTCAGCAGTGCTCCACAGTTACAAAGAAGTCACGGTAGCTACTGAAAACTGGGATAGTGCAAGATTAGTGGAACTCTGCTCCACTGTCTGTCACCACTACACACAGAAAACATAGGGGCAAGTGAAGGTGACAGGTGAGCTGTCCCTGGGAGCTCTGAGGAGGAGGTATAAAGCTGTCCTACAACTGCTTAACTCATGCTAGCAGATTAGGAAGTTACTCTCAAAGCTAAGCCAAATTGAAAGTATTTTCACATTTCCCTTGCACTTCTCACAGCCATATGTACAGACATCTGATCTCAACATTCAAATTTTGTCTTTAAACTATAGTATTAAACTATGAGATGTCTTCTATTCATTTAAAGTTTCAAGTAAATTTTGTATAAATCCTATCTTAACCCTCAAAACCAAAGACAATTCAAATTTGAAAAGTCATTCTTTATCCTCATATGAATATACTCAAAAAGATCTTTTTTTCTAGTATATCCTGATTCTTGACTACATGAAATCACTTTATTTGCTTTAACAATCATCAAAGTGAGAGGAAAAAAACCCCATTTTTGGGCAAAGCGATGAATAATGTCTCAAAAGTCGTACCAACAACTGCACTGAGCAATGATTAACTGTTTTCTGACCCTAAGTAAGGTACTTTTTTCCTTCTGTACCAAGACAGACAGTTAGTGGAGAGCAGAAAAATCTTTAGCACTCAATAGACTGTGGAGAAGTGTTAAATTAATGGCCTGTCCGGACAGGCAATTATTCCCCATCACCTCTGCTAAAAGACTGTAGAGAAGATGGAAAATCCCCCCCAAAAAAGGTATTTACTGGAAAAAGCTATTCTAGGAATATAACATAAGGAATTCTAGAATTTTAAAATTAGGTTCTTCCGTTCTTGGAGCATTGTAGCATTATCACAACCCTAATTTTACAGTATCAAACCTTATTTTCTACTGACTGTGCGACTGTATTCAAGTCACATGGGAAGATAAGTTTGATAATTTTATCCTGGTTAGTTTTTCTATGGATCACCACCACCATGCACAGCAAGAAGCATAATACATCTGCTCAAGGTCCTGGAGAAGTAAGAAAGCAGATCAAAATCAAGGTTCAACAGCACAGTACTCAGCAAAGAATTTCGAAATTAAGCTCTAATCAATATTATGAGCCCTTCTGTCAGTGAAGCAGTAAACTTCACTTCCAAGTCAAAAATATGAAATTATGAATTTAAAACATGAAATTACGAATAGCACAATTAAGACTAGATACCAAGGGGATGCACAGTGTATGTCTGCCAAATACACCTTGGTAGTAACCTATAACATAGGTGTTCTAATTTGAGTAATTGCTTGAGTAAAGATTACCTGCAAATAATTGCACTGCTGTAGTTAGTTGGCACAGATAGCTCTCAAAAATATTTCTAGCTCTAAACTTTCTTCAAACTCCATACCTCAAGCCCCTTTTCAATATAATTTTACTATTAAAAGATGTTGCTCAGTATAGTCAAGAAGAAAAGATTTTATTTTCATTCCCTTATTCACACAGCACACAAAATGGGACACAGATGAAAGGATAATCGGTGATCCCTGCTACCTAAGATCCCACCCAAAGTGCATTATTGAATTAAAAAATGTAAACACACATAATAAGACACATACTAAAAATATTAATTTTTTAGATACCATAAAATGCATGCATATAGAAGTGAAAATATTCTGCAGAAAGTAACTTCCATAATAATCCAAAGACAAACCTGGCCACTTTAGTAAAATGAAGAAATGGAGAAAACCTCACTGAAGAAAATCCTTGTTTCACTCTGTTTTCAGTATACAAGTTTTTAAGTTTACACCCGTCTACAGCAGATACAGACAAAAAAAGGATCATCATTGCAAGTTAGTTGCAGATGGTGTGCCTGGAACTCTAAAATTATTTACTACAAAAAAGAATTTGAGAGCAGATATTCAAAAGGAGGACAGTATCAAGTACTGTGTCCCTCTGGATATTTGATCACCTCAAATGCCAGTGTCTGTAGCAGCTAATATATTTTGAAAGTCCAGTTGTCTAAACTGAGGCTTTCCATTCTGAAATTTACCCCAAGAGTATTTACAAGCGAGTAACTTCAGCAATAAATGCACACAGTGTGAAAAAAGAAAATTATTTAATAGCCTTTATGGCAGCACCTTATATCTGTGCCTTACTGCACCTGGCTTTTGCAGATGGCAAACCACCTTTTAAGTCCAGTGAAGAGGAGTAATTTGAGGCAGGGAGAATGGCTAGCTTACTTTTCCACAGCAGGAATGCTATAAGTGAGTTTGAAAAGGTACAAGAACACCAGAAAAAAACAGAAGCGAATATAAAGAAAAACATTTTTTGCCTATGCACATACATTTTGTAGAAACTCTTGTCTCCCTTCCAATCTAAAGCAGAATTCATGATATTCAGATCATTGAAAAATATGTATAAGCACCGGCTGAGATCTTCAGCCTAGGCAAAATGGCCTCAGCACTGTATCTCACATTTTCACTCTTATTATTGTTCACAACTAGGAGGGAAACATGATGGTCTGCAATCTGCAAATGTCTTTTAGAGCACAAACTTAAGCTCAGTGGAACTGATGTGGAAATACAGTAACAAGTCAAAGTCAAAATGTATGCATATCCCTTCCATAAGAAAAATTGGCCAACTGTACAAATCTACTGGTATGATTGTCTTTAACATCTTTTTCAAATGAATGAATTTGTGTTGGGGGGTGGGGGGGTACCTAGTTTTCAAATAGTTATTAAAAATTAAACAACACTGGAACAAACCTTTTGTGATTATAGCCTTCATTCTCCTGCAAAAAACTGGATCTATAAATTTATGTACCATTGTAGATGTAAATTACAAAATTTTATATTCAACTATATTAAAACATCTATTCCAAAAATGATTACCAGTTGTGAAAAGCAGACAGGCTTATCACTTGCTGTCAGTTGTTCATGTCTAGTTAAGCAATAATGTGCTAAAACTGCTCTTTTGTTTTGTGTAAGAATTTTGGCAATAGAAGAAATGAACACTCGTTTAATAAAAACTCAGGCTGCTTTTTGCTTTGATGGAGGAAGCAGCTGCCTGTTTTCATTTGCTGCAGAGCAGCAAAACCCATCAATATAATAAGCAGCTTAGATGCATCCATCCACAGCATCTGTAAGGATATAGGGCTATTCGCTCAAAACCAATCCTTGGTTTAATTTTAACAAAGATGTGTCTGACATATTTGAAAATGCATTATAATAGGGTTTTGAAATACTAGCATTTTCTCTTTTCTTTTTAAATACTTTTCACAGATTTTGAAAGGCAAGTATACATATTGGAGTGATAGAAATGCTAAAACAAATATTACTATAGCAAACAGCAGAACTAGCCTAAAAATGCAAAGAGGGAACATTAAGAGATGCCTTCTGGTTCACAGACTCTCCTGTCCCTTGAAAATACAGAAAAATAGTGTTTCAATCTTTTCAATGAAAGGTTTTTTCACCATAACCAAGAGCAGAGAAAGATACTAGAAATATGTATTACAGAAAAAAACCCTGCAAAGATCATAGATCCATTATACAAATACATTTCCCAAGATATACTTTTCCTTCCCTGCCTTCTGCTTTGTTAAAAGTAAATAGATTAATGCTCATTTCTGAAGATATTTATCAAATTACTTTCTACTAAATTGCCTGAAAGTAATATAATTGTTATTAAATTCCAACAATGTGGGTTTGTCCCAAGTGACAACTTCTAATTGCAATAAAAAAATTTAATTAGAAGTAGAGTTCTAGGACATTCATACACAATTACAAAAACAGGAAGAGAGAGATGAAAGACCATGTGAGATAGAAACTACAAAATTCTATTTTCCCTCTAAAAATGTGATATGGCACATTTATATTATTAAAAATTCTTAAGACATTATTATTATTTTAGTGCTGTTCGGCTTTCTAAGACCTTTCTAAGCTGAGCTTTTAGATGATTTGCACATTAACTGAGAAGTCAGATAATTCTTAATCCTCCTCTTTTTCAGATCCAATAATGGATAAGGGAGCATCTTAGCATGATCAACTAGCAATCTGCCTAGCCTGAGTGGTAGTACACCTGAATTTAGGATTAGTCATCCGGTATTCATAATATCTGATTTAAATGAGCACTCATTCTGAGAAGCATAGAAAAAGAATAGTGAATGATATTTGAACTGTATCATTTAAATATGTAACAATAAACCTGGAGTGCATACATATTTATTTGTTTCACAAACACAAAAACAAATAGAGAAAGGAAGATTCTAAAGAACCAGGTCCAAGCAAATAGTTGGATAGCTCAATTAAATAGATGTTTTTTTGCAGTATTCACAATAGCTTAGAGATACAATCAACCATATCTCAGCTGTAGTCTTGTATTTCTATTTTGTCAGTTCCAGTATTCTAGTTTCACTTTGTCTATAGATGAAGTGAGAAAACTAATTGGGGTTTTTTTTGGAGCTGATTTGTATTTTTTTTTCTCTGTGGGGTTTCATGGTTTGTTTGGGTTCATTCAGCTGTTTGTATTGGGGTTTAGAGATATATCACAGGTAGAGAAGATAAAAACCTGTAGATTAACATTGGTTACTAATACTGCTTATCTTCCTCAAGTATCTGATACAGAACATGGAAGTTTGTGTCCTATGCACCCTTATGTAATACTTAAGATAAAGAAAGTGGAATTTATTTGGCTGATTTTGTGTTCAGACATAGTGTCTAGAGCTTGGATTTCTTCTGTTTGGTTTGTGATTTGTTGTTCAGTTTTTTTCCCATCAAATTAACTAAACAAAGACAACACCTTTTTGGTCCCAGCAGCTTCTGACTCATATTTTTCTCCTTTATCAAACTCTACCATTCTACACAGTTAACCAAACTATTAAAAAAGTGTCTGTTCTGTACAGCCAGGAGAAATAAATTGGGTTCAAGTGAAAATAATAATTGCATGCACAGTTCAATTTGAAGGCTTTGGACAGCGTTTGTCTAACAAAACAGTGTATCTTAGTTTAACTCTGAATTTCATGGCACTGACAAATGCATTTCATTGGCAAATGGTGACCATGCATCCTTCACATTTTTAGATAAATTTGTTCAGTACAGGTCCCTGTGCTGAAGAGGTCTTGATTCTTTCTCCTGGGCTAATTTCAACTGGTGCTAAGTGTGCAATTTTCAAAAGTCTACATACTTACAATCATCTTGCAGCAGGTGCCCAAAATCTCCCTACATCACTAAATCTTGTTTTCATCTCTCACATGGAATAACAATTGTAATGAGTTCTGTAAGTGAGAATGCTGCACAAAGATTCTCATCTATTTATGTATCCACATTCCACATGAATTTAGGCTGTAAGATGTAAGGCAAATCTATATCGAAGGAAAATATTTACTTTTTTTTTTCTAATAGGCTAAGGATTTCAGGATCCTTCCAGGTGAGGCTTGACATACATTCACAGGACAACACAAGAGAACTTACACTACCATTGTTCAAAGCTGGTTTTGCCTGAATGGGTTTCAAGAACCACAGCTGTTGTTCTGGAACTTTTCATGACCACTAAATATGATGGGCCAGATCTTCAGCTGGTACTATGCCTGTGTATGCCAGCTAATGAACCAGCCACGGATTTAAAATATGTGTGGTTGTTCTGAGAAACAAAGTAGCCTTTATTATATTGATATATGTTAGTGCTTAGGATCATTTTAGATCATTTGGATCATCTGGATCATTAGAGTCAAATCCAAGGGTAACCTTCTCAGGAAATCAGTGTTTCAGTGGGTTATGGTGAAGTAGGTACCACAAAAGTGGTAAGAGTAGAATTTAGTCTTCAAAGTAGCCTGAAATACTTTCCCTGATTACTTTCATATTTCCATGTTACTGTAATAAACCATGACCTGGACCATAACTGACCACATTTTTATTTTACAAGGCATAAAAACACAAATAGGTGCTACAAGAATTCTGCTGAAAAAAATTTAGAGCTGTATAAAAACTTACTTTTCTACACTCTGACACTTGGACTCTGAAGTGCTCTAGTGTCAAGAGCAATGTGCTTTGACTAAGCTATGTAGCTTAGGTACTTATGTCATTTTTCAATGTTGAGAGAATGTATTTCAGAACATCCAGTTGTATGAGTCTCAGAAAAAAGGAACAAAAGCAAAGCAAATCATTACACTCAATTTAATTAAATGAAAGCATGAAAAAGCCTATAAGCTAACCTCATAACAACATGCTTATGTTTATTGTTGGTAGGTCAGGGAAGAGAATTGATCAAATTTTTAATTAAGAGAGCACATCCTCTAACTTCAGGAATTGCTCAGTCATGCCAGCACAGAAATTTGGCCCCATCTTTTGATAGTGCAATTTGAGTGGGTGACCTGTCCTTTGTGTCCTACATTATATTCCAGGGTGACCACAGACCCTTGACTGACCCTGGGATTCTCCCTAGGGAGTAGAAAGCTCTTACAAAATGCAATCTAGGCCACTTTATTTTTTGAGGCAGTTTTTTACTAATGGCAAAGCCAACACAGTAAGTCATCGGTTTCTACAGTATTTCTTGTACCTCAAAACACTGTTAAATCTCATGCCAAACTTCCATACTAGCAGGTAGACTCTTCAATACCTAGATTATGTTTTTGCTTAATGAGTTTTGAGCTCAGACTTCATTAATAGAGAGGCAGGTGTGTAATCTTCTGAAATTCAAACTTTTCCCCTAAGGTGTAAGCATGTTATGATACACTATTTTCATACAACTCTTCATCAATAGAGTAATAATGCTGCAATAATGAGGAAAAACACTTCTTTTTTTAAGGAGTTGTATAACACCATTATTGTAATTAGCAGTTAAAAACTAATTTTAGCACTTTCTTGTTGTTCTCTTTTACTGTTAAGAGTTTGAGTCACAATACAAGAGTAATTTCCTGCTACTTCTGGGAAGGGAGGGGGTGGAGAAAGAAGGGATCATAAAATATATGCAATTTTCACATATAACAAACTGTTGAAAATGTAATTCTCTGTGTGCTCTTTTCTAAAAATATGTTCTATATTCCTGGATTGTCTTTTGCTATCAGGAACAGGATTGAAATCTCCACTTTAGTATTTATCTGAGGCTCTGATAGCTCAGTTGTCTGCCTCCAAATGCCAAGATAGGGGGAATCTCATCAACTGGAGACCAGCTGCATGATGGGCAGTTAATAGATATATCAAACCTTAGGATATATGCTAAGCTGAGGAGATGATTGGTTGGTTGATATACTGATTGATTAGCATAGGGAGAATGGGTTTCTTCTTGACAACCTAAGATTATGCTTCAGCTAAGCTCAAATTGCTTACACCTCTTCTATTGGTTTTAAAATTACAGTCCTGTCATCTAAAATCTCTCTTCAATGAAATTTTTACCATATATAAAAATTAAAGGGAAAAAGAAATGGGTGCAATGGATAAGAGTAAATGGAGTAGATATATTTCACACTACAGCTGTTGGTACCACTAGAAAAAGTTGGTAAGTAAATCCACTTGAAATATGTTACATATAATATTCTGTACACTACTAGAGAACACTTTACAGTAATTTAGGGGGAAGTTAAAAATACTAACAAGGAAGCAGTGCTGATATTGCTTTTTAAAAACTACAGTAGTTATTAAGCAAGGTAATTATAGAGTTGTGATACTGCTAATACATTTTTGTACTCTTTACAGGCATTACCTAGGTTTAATAGAAATATGTTTAAACTGTTAAATGTATGAGAGAAATATCATATAATTGCCACAGAATGCACCACTTCATAGAGAAAGGTTTTTATTCTGCAAGCTAGAGAAGCAACACATACACTTCTGAATTTTCCCTTGAGAAGTCCAGAATTTGCTTTCCCATGAAAGCAGATATAATTAAATTTTGCTTATAAAATATTTTAGACCGTGTCATCAGTAGGGCATAGACACTTAAAGAAAACAAAAGTGATTTTTAAAAATCACTATAATATATGTTACCATAACAAATGCATTTCTTACGCTTATCATCCACTTAATTCCCAGCATTACATGCACCAGGCTTTTCAGTTGAGAACCATACAAATATTATTAAAGACAACATTAAAAAAATAAACTTTTTATTATCTTTAATATTTTATACTTTCAAATGCTTCTATACCTGGGCAAACAAGTATTTAGTAGCTACGTAACAAAAAGAAAGTGGTTTACTGAGAATGCTGAAATCTGCATTAATAAATAAGACTGTGTTTCTCAGATTTTTTTTTCTTCCCTTTCATATCTGCTATGAGCGGTAGGGGATCAGCTGCAACTCAAATCCCCAGCTGAACAACCCAAATACAACTGAGTGAGCAGACTTAAAACAAGGCCATTTATTGGTGCCTGTTATGCAAACAAAGCATCCAAGTCTTAGAAACAGATGTCAACTGAAGCATATGCTTACTGTAAACTGGAATTTGATTCTTTTTATAAAAATAGACTTAAATGGGCCTTCAGAGACTAGGCTGCCTCTTGTTGTATACCATTCCCGAACTTGATTCAGCCTTAAGCTTTTTAAAAGATGAATAGACTGATATCCAAGGGCAAAAAAAACAGTAAAAAAAAAATTAAATGGGAAATAAATGATAACATGTTGGAGCAGTTCCCAGAAGCAATTTTACAGATTTTCTCTAAAAACACAAGACAGTAAGTTCAAAGCACAGCACAGGTCACCTATGGCATGTTGAGTTATCATTTTTATACCACTTAGGGTGAAAAAGGGACTTTATGTTCAAGTGGCAAGTTTAGTACTCTGCTTTTCCTTCTTCCTTTTTTTTTTTTTTCACCTCTTCCCACATCTTGATGCCTTTTAAATGTCACTTATTTTACATGAGGCAGTTGGTGGAGACATGAGTCAACAGCAATCAGAACCATTATCCCCTGCAGCGAGCCCTGGTCCTAATGCATTATGACACCTTAGCTGGCCAGCCACCGATTTACCTTTCTGCTTCTTAGGGAATTAAGTGGCATCATGTGAAAATGGTTGTGATATGAACAGCATGGGCATAACCGGTATTAAATTTACCTCTCAGCCTAAGTGAATTTTCCTCACATGTGACTAATCAAAATGAAAGCTGTGGACATGGGCAGATCTGGCCAGCACTTCTCCACCCCTGGGATTGGGGCTATTTTGTTTTATCTCTTTGTACAAGCTGGCAGAAGTTTAAAGTGAAGAGGATAATCCAGTGCTGGTGTCTTTATGAAATAACATCCTTACATGAAGAGGCTTTTAACTGTCTGTCGCTGTCCTCTCAAAAAAAAAAGAGCGTGACAATCTCATTTTGCTGAGCACCCTCCCATGAAAGGAGAAAATAATAGCCATAACAGCTATGGCTAGTACTGACCTTACATGATCCATTATCCACTAAACACTTTAAAAGTCAGTTTTACATACACTGTGGGGGAAATTAGAGAACTATCACAATCATTTTCACTTTAGTGAATTTGTCTTCTGTTTGAAGTCAGTGACTTGATATCCTCGTACATAACTCTTCATGTCGCTCCAAGAAAAGAAACAGGAAGTCTTGCTGTAAAAATTGATCTTGTGCAAAAAGGTGGGAAACACACCATACTTCTATTCTGATTAATAAAGATACTGACATGAGTGAAACTCAATTTAGCATGAACTTTCTTAGGAGTAAATGTGAAATAATACAAAAAATCATTATATAATTTAGAAGTGTTCAACATCAGTACAAAAATATTTTTATCAATCATTTCAGTTGAGATAGGTAGGTGCCAAAGAAAGTGCTGGCAGAGCAATTATCATCCTGTGCAGTCAGAAAGATATTTATTCACAGACTAGAGTGTCTTGCATTTTACTACAAACCAGCTGTGAATGTAACTGATAATAACAGCAGTGCTAGATTTTCCTAAAGTACTGTAGCCTCTTTCTAACAACTCAATTGTACAGGACAAAAACACCTGGAGCATGAAGTCTTCTCCTACTTCCAATACTGCTCAGCCTTCTGTGACTGTGAGGATGAATTTCTAATGCATGAATTTTAGGCATTTACTGCTTGCTTTAAGTTAAAGTCAGTAGTAACTATAGCTCAAATTAGAAGCATTTAATCAAATTTTATTCAGATAAATAGCGATTAAAAGCTATCAATCAGTGGCTCAAATTTTAAGATTAATTCAGTCTATCTGACAGGACTAGATTTCCCACTTATAATAATATATTACTGTATGTAATGCATGTTTGACTGGAGTAAAATTAATTTTAAAAAATGAAAAATCAAGCAGTAGAAACCTATAAAGACTAAATGATAGCATTTACAAAATCAAAGCATACTTCTCTTATTAAAAGTGAAACATGGAAATACACAGATTTACATCAAAGTATATATATCTCAGATATAATACTTATTTTTTTAGAACCTAAATAAAGACCAAAAAGTACTATGAATGTTCTTTACACTCATTTTTAGAAATTATTGAAGGTAAAGATTAGGAAGAGGGTTCAGATTTTTAATTGTTACAAACATAATAAAAAAATATTAATCATGCATGGAGCTTGCCCGGGTAACCTTCATTTTATCAATGAGACCACATAATTAAGGTCAAGTTAATGCAGAGATTGAAATTTAGGGAACATGTCAATTAAGATAAACAGGAAAATTACCTCTTCCTAAAAGGATTAGCCTCAAGTGGAAAGGTTTGTTCAGAAAATTACAATCCATTTGGTAATGAAGACAGATCCACAGTAAAGTTAAATCTGAAGTGCACAGGCCAGCAGATTCTACCCAAAAGTGTTGCAAAAAACTTTTTAATAGAATCGTCTTTCTTTTATTATTTTCCCTAAAAAGAAAATAATAATTCACACAGCAAAAAGGATTGCAAGAGGTATGACATAGGTTGTACCTTTTCTTTTTTCCCTTCCAGTTTCAGACTTAATTGAACAATGAAGTCTAAACACTTACAGAAAAGCAGAAGGTATCCTGTTTTCAGTGATATTATACATTAATGTCACTGTGAAAACATTTAGACCAAATGGATATTTGTATATATTCAGCTGAGATTACTGTGTTTTGTACCCTAAACAACAAGAATTATCATTCCAGAATTTGAAAACTCTGAATGAGAGTGACAAGACAGAAGCAAAATATTCCCCATTGACTAGAGGGTCTTGTAATTTCCCATTTAGCTGTGCCAATTTCACCTTCTCAGGAACCATCTAAAATTTTTTTAAAACCCCTAGTAATTGTATTCCTCTTTCAGTTTATTGCTTTTGCATACAAAGAAACCTAAAAAATTTTGAAGCATGGAAGCCTTCAGTAAGATGAGAAAGCTGATAACTGTTTGCGACACGTAGACTTCCAGTGACACTCTTCTGATATCCTCCACCAGAAACTCTGTACCTAGTTGCATGCTACTTCCCTTCCTTCCAAACAAGAATAACATAATAAACAAAACAAAGGTGGCAGCTTTGGTAGAGTCAAGGCTGCGTTGACTTGAGTAGAATGGTTAGCAATGAAAATGTGTCACTGGGATAATGGTTTTTCAAATGCTTTCTACTTATCACCTAGAAGCACATCTGGGAAGCTGGGATTTTGGAAAAAAAAATATACAAAATAACTATATATTTATATATTTTGTATATCTAAACCCATCATGTATGAATGTATTTTTCTTCCATCCCAGAATCCTTATATGCAGCAATGGTTTGCAGAATTATTACTACTAGCTTCTCTTTGAAAAACTATACCTCCAAAGTAACTTCCAAAGCATCCAGCGGAATTGAAACCTCCTTGGGGGCAGTCATTGCTCTGACAGGCCTGCCAGTACCAAAATGCCCAGGACCAGCCTGACATGACCAATGCAATCACTGCTCACCTTCTGTCCTCTCCGGTTTCTCTTTCCACAAGAGTGGCTCCAAAGTGTTACAGCCCTGACTGCGGCAGTGCCGGGTCTGTTCACTTCACCTCTGAGTCACAGCACTTGAATGAACATTGCATGTCTATTTACAGATTTGCCATCTGACTCGTTTCAACCAATGACAGTATGTTTTTACACCATTCTTTTTCTAATAATGTTCTGAGATGTGCATTCTGGGAACCCATGCCAAATTTGTCTGTATAAAAACATTCTACTTACTTAATAACAATTCCAAAGGCTCAGCTTGGTTTTTGTTTTTTTTTTCTTTAGTAAATAAATACTGTAGAATAAACTATATTTTCCACTGAATTTATCTCTATACTATAGGAATTTCAAACAATCCTATCCAGAAGAGGGGTAACACATTATGGCAGCCTCTACATAATGCTGTGATACTTTCATTCAAAACAAGACTAAAGCAAGTACTTAGTCACAGCAAAGCAGCAAGATCAGATTTTTTTCAAAAAATTCAGCTGTCACTGTTGAAACAAACCAATCCAATAAAACGCTATTACTGGCCACAAATTTTGGGAACATATGTGTGAGAGAACACATTAACATTGCTGCAATACTGCTTCCTGCAATACTGCTTCTTAGGGCAACAAAACTTTCTTTAGAAAAGAAAGATTAAATATGAAATAAACTTATCTATGTATCTGTTGCCAAAATAAAAGAACAGCAAAATAGGAAAAATACACAAACGTGGCTTAAAGGCATCATTCCAATTATCCCCTGAGTATTGTTGTACACCTAAGTTTTGTTAGGAAGGATAAAGAGGAGAAATGTTACAGCAACCAAGCAGATGGTCTGTGGAACTAGATTACACACTTCAGAAATAAAAGAGAAGCAACACATTTAACCCTTCTGTTTGGACAGAAGAACCATCTTAGCCTGTCTGACCTATTAGCTAGTAAACTAGAGTGTACTGCCAAGTGCTATCATGCTGTTCCTTTAAAAAGCAAACAATCTCAGTTTTTATGTTAGGTACTGCATCATTTTAAGAGAATTGTACGTAATGTCTGCTGCATTAAACAGATGGTCATATCATGAAACCATATACAAGTCACCATGACTAAAACTGATGTTTCCTGTCTTGTTAATCTGCACAAACCACAAAACAAAGTAAACTGATGCTAGTGCTTTCCTAGTACCTAACAGCTCATATACATGCATGTACCTATAAAACCACTTACAACTCAAACATGTATTAAGGTTCAATGTTGGTTTTGATGCGTATTTTTTCATAACCTAGTATTAATTTTGTATATATAATTTTGCAGTGTGAAAATTCCAACTGAAATCTCACCTTGATTTAATCTTTGCATAACTTTACTGACTTCTAGGGAATCAGTGATAAAGGACAGAACAGACAATTTAGATTCAAGAATAGTATGCATCTTCTCTAGCTATAAATAAACTAAGTACAGCAGAGAGCAGAGTAGCACTCTATCAAGACCTGGGTTTTCTTCTGTCCTTGCTTCATTACAGCTAGTATTACAATTGCAGAATGCGATGACTGCCTTTGCAGTAGCATGCTTGCAGCTTCCATTCATGCTTATGAAACAAGGGGAGATATAGCTACTTCTCCTTGACTGTCCTCAATAAAAATGTATTACACCACAAACTTTTGTATCAAAAGATCTGTATGGTAAATATTGCCCCCCACCAGGGCTACCAAGGTACTGGAAGAAATACTAAAAGAAGTGGGCTTCTGTATCTTGCTTATTTCTGCTACATATCAGAGAGACTATATGTTAAAAAATCATTATTATTTAGTAATTAACTCTAGATTTTTAGTCAATTAAAACTTAATCTTTAAAACAGCAAAAAAAGAGAAATGTTTCCAGCAACCAGGCTTTTTCAAAATGAGGTGTCTCTACATATATTCTCATGGAGAGCCACTCCAGGCTAGAGGCAGTTTCCTCCTCCCACATCTACAGACAGGTTATTCAAGCCCCACATAACCTCCTGCTCAGTTGAAGGATATGTAAGATAGCACATTTCCTATCAGCTAGGCTGCTCTCAGCCACAGAACTGCAACCAAACCCGGCAGACCAGGAACGATTTTAAATTGTACCTGGAGAGCTGCCGGTAAGCAACCAGTGCCTCTTCCCCGCGTGGCAGCTGCAGAGGTGCACATTCCCCATCAAGCTGACCGCAGGCAGTACTGCACAATGGTGACAGATGCCAGCAGACAGGTCTGAAAACCTTCCAAATGAACAATTCTAGGTCTGCTGCACTAAAATCCATAGAGTTTCTGGATACCTTCCTGGATGGTTTAACAGATGGCAAAGTACATGTGTCCAGGGTGCAGATGTCTGTAAGTGAAGTCAGAACTACAGCATCCATTCTACTGCTGCACAAGCTGAAAAGCAGAGATCTGCTTTGGCTTCTGATCCCTTGCCTCCTGACAGAGCACTGAATTTGGTGCAGGTGATGAGGAGCATATCCCAGCAAAGCCCCATTTGTGCATCTTACTGGCTTAGCATCATTCTGGCCAACAACGTCCCTTGAACTAAAGTGGGAGAGAGAAGAGGAAAGGGAGAGCAAAGGGGAAGGTTTTAGAGGAGAAAGGAAATGGAATAGATATGGGTGCTTATGGGTGGTGCCTTCAATATCAACTGATCTCTCACAAAGGTGGTCCTGGCCGGCTTAAAATGCAGAAGGGAAGAGAAAAGAAGAATACAATAACGTAAAAAGGAGATTAGATTGCAATTCCTGATTATATCTTCAAACCTGATGGATTAGGACTGTGAGAGAGTTGAAAGCCATGGAAATGCTAGTGCTGGTCTCTGGATACCTGACAACAGCCTATTTCTAAAGTCTTGGCAATATGCATGTCAGAGTACATGGCTAGTACTAGAGCCTGGAAGAAAATTGCCTCTGTGCATTGCATAGTTTTTGAGCCTTGCAGACAGCTAGGTTTGAAAGAGCTCCTTGTTCCTCTTGGAAAATCTAGCATGGCCCCTTCCTTTAGCACTCTAAATAACATACAATTCTTGTATTTTTGGCATATCTGTGGATTGGAAAGTTGTATCTTCTGTGCAGAGCTGACCCCTTGGATATCTAACAACTACTCTAAGTTCAATTCTTCAATCACCACTACGAGAAAACTCAAGATAAACAAAATAAAAATTGGATTTAAATATTCAGTTCTCAAGAGTTATCATGTACAAATGTAATGCAATTTTTTTTTAAAATTCCAAGCAAAATGTTCTCAAGTGTGAAAGATAACTTGAATTATTACACAAAAATATTAACATGGAAGCAAAATCGATTAAACTGGATGGCTCCCACAGAAGGTCTGACTAGCTAACTGTGTATGAATGTAGACATTAAGAGAAAAAATTTTGCTAAGATCTTCTCAAATGCCGCTATCATTTCAGCAGTCACTCAGGGACTTGAGAAGAAAAATTTTAATGACTGCAGGAAGCATTTGCTATTAACTTCATATAGATTTGCCTAAGAATTTATGAAGCTTGGACTGTTATTTATGTAACACTTTTGCAATGCTTGCAAATAATATTTGACTATACAATGGTTGATCTCCTCATCTATGTACTGACTTTTAAAGTAGAATCTGTAGATCTTATTTTTAAGTGACAAGAACACTTAATTCCTTAAAACGGAACCTCACAGTATGCACAAAATTAAAGCTGATTTGTCAAGCATAAGATTTCTTGGGATCCCTTTTGGTCCTTTCCATTGCAAACTGAATGATCTCACTGATACTCAAATTATATTTCTTCAAGGAACTTCAGTGTTCAATCAATTAGATTCTAAGAAATGAAAAAGCTTCTAAAATATTCATGAGCAAAACTGAATTTTAGTAAATTATTGTGCATATAAGTTCCTTAGGCTTCTCTTTACATATGTCATTATTATAATGAAAGAAAATTCTCAGTGCAAGTAACACTGTTTCTATTCTAGTTTGATTATCAAATTAATGACTGCCTTAATGAGGAAAGCCTGGCTGTAAATTTAAATCTCTATTAAAATCTGAATTTTCCCCAAGTTCAAAAGAAGCTATACCCAGAATATTTATCTCCCCACACTAAAATCATGAACTAACATCACTCAACCTGAACACAATGTGCTATAACATTGTTATTTCCTACCCTTCATACAGGTAGCACACAACATTAAGCAGACTTTTAACTTCTTAATACATCATTTTTGCCTCACTTTTACTTACAACATTCATAAAGATAAGAATGGCAGTAGTAACAGATTACACTGTACTTTTGAAAAATGCACATGAAACTGAGTTATCTGATAGAATCACAAATGTGACTCAGTTCATTGCAATTAGCCAAAAAGAACAAATTCCCACGAATTTACTTAGCATATTTTCTTAATATTTTTCCAGAATTACTAATAGGTGAGGAATTTTTAAAACAAAAATGCAACAAAATATATAGTAAAATAGTGTAGACAGCTCTAACTATGAAAAATTTCTATAATCTATCTCATCACTGGGAAAACTACTAGAGTGCAAAAATATCTATTTATATGTAATATGGGAGAAAAAGTGTAAAACAAACCTGAGAGGTTCTGACATCAAGAGGGGCTCTTGACAAGGTACACAAAGTAAGGATTATGGATTTCTGCATTTTGTATAAGCAGCAGTTTAAAAATATAATTCATGTAGTGACATACTCAAAACACAGGGTCTTGAATGTGATTTTTTGCAGAACAGTCCCATCTTGAGGAGAATATTTGCAAACTACAAATTCTAGGTAACTCACAGAATCCCAAAATATTTTCAGAGGTCTTACTATCACTTTTTGGAACACAGTTACGGCAATAGACTGCCAGGCTTGGGAAGCACAAAAACAGTGTCTTGACTTGACAAAATTGTTTTCTAGAAGACTTAAGAATGAGTGGTTCTTTCCAAGTCCTCAAGGAATTAGTCTTAAAAAGTTATTTGGTAAGGAAAAAAAAAAATCATATTATGTAATCCTAAATAATAATGATGTAGTATCATACTATTAATGACAAAAAATGAATTAGTGACAGAAAAATGACTTCTTGAGATATATAACTTTTACCACATCTGTGTAATAAACATTTCTAATACAACATCCAGGAAATTGTACATGCCTTGACATGTGATTGCATTAAGCACTAATGGAATGTATACATACCACTGAGAAGTTTTCCTAATATTCCAGCAAATTGTTATTTATCTGGCCATGCACCTTGACTACATACTCATTTTTTCTTATTACTTGCATGTTTGGTTAAAATTATACTGTAAAAAAGTTTTTTAAAAAAGTAAAAATAATGAAGTCAATATTAAATTGAGGGACACATTATCACAATACAATATAGTCTAAAGTATATTAGTTGGCTTAAATTCATTCTGTTTCTGTGCTGTGTATTTCCTAAATAGGAAGGAAGAATCAGTAATATTACTCTATGAAAATTCAAATCAGTATGAGTCAGGGTTTTATACTACGTGCACACATACATACCCATATACGAAAGCAAAGGCAATACTTTACTATAGCATGTGTAACAGTTCCTTATGCTAATGCAAAGTTAAAAATAAAGAAGTGTTGTTATACTAAAGCAACCTGTTCTTAATCTTGTGCCACCATGCAAAGTCACCTGCCTTTCATTCTGATCTACACCATAGCAAGGACTAGAAAAATAATTTTGCTTTACTTCATTCATCTAAACTGAATGCAATGAAAATGATACAAGCAAAATACAAATA
Source organism: Pseudopodoces humilis (assembly GCF_049639895.1). Classification (NCBI taxonomy): domain Eukaryota; kingdom Metazoa; phylum Chordata; class Aves; order Passeriformes; family Paridae; genus Pseudopodoces; species Pseudopodoces humilis. Next base: position 25,507,523 of record NC_142202.1, on the reverse strand, counting down.
AAATAATGGCTAAAATAATGAGAAAGAGCTTTAGCATGCAACAGAAAATATTTCCTGCCTGCCTTCCTGCCTGCCTGCATTCCTGCCTGCCTGCCTGCCTGCCTTCCTGCCTGCCTGCCTGCCTGCATTCCTGCCTGCCTGCCTGCATTCCTTCCTGCCTGCCTGCCTGCCTGCCTGCCTGCCTGCATTCCTGCCTGCCTGCCTGCATTCCTGCCTTCCTGCCTGCATTCCTTCCTGCCTGCCTGCCTGCATTCCTGCCTGCCTGCCTGCATTCCTGCCTGCCTGCCTGCATTCCTTCCTGCCTGCCTGCATTCCTGCCTGCCTGCCTGCATTCCTTCCTGCCTGCCTGCCTGCCTGCATTCCTGCCTGCCTGCCTGCATTCCTGCCTGCCTGCCTGCCTTCCTGCCTGCATTCCTGCCTGCCTGCCCTGCCTGCCTGCCTGCCTGCCTGCATGCCTTCCTGCCTCCATGCCTGCCTGCCTGCTTGCCTGCATTCCCTCCCTCCCTCCCTCCGTCCCTCTTAATTTTTGGTATTCAACACCCCAATTCACATTATTCCAGTACTGTGAGTTGCCTAAAAAAGCTCAAACTGAACTAACAGTTAGTAATCTTAGAAAGGAATGCAACTGAAGAAGAAATTAAATACTGTGTAGAACTGCAAGATATAGTGTCATGCAGTAGAAAAGATCCTTACCTCTCCACACATGAGAAACCACATGTGAATTTACTGCATTATATCCAACACTGCACTCAGGTTTTAAACTGTAAACACCAGAAAATGCTGATAAAAATAATATTCAAAATCTAGACCAATTCAGACAAAGGGATCTTTTGATCCACAGATCATAATTATGCATGTTAAATAAGATTATTCTGTATTGTGTGTCAGACAATGCACTGACTTCTGCAGGTTCTGAAAAAGCCTTCACATTAAATACTTCATGAATGGACAGAATTGGGAAGAGATTTCTAAATTTCTGCAACATGAGGAATGGTCACTACTGAATTTGACATGTTCTTTCTGATAGAGTATGACAAATCTTGTTGTTTTACAAGAAAAACCATACAACCATATTCCATGAGTCCTATTTAGCAGTTCACAACAACTCTAGATCAGAAAACTGTCAGTTTAATAGAACAAGAGTAAATCCTAAGTCTTTGAGAAATGTGCACTGAAATCGATGCAGCGCAGCAAATATAACCTGTGAACAGAAGAAAACCTAGTGTAATTCTTGAATCTGCTGGCCACGTGACAATAAACAAGTCACTTGCACCTTATACCTTCCTTATTTTCCTCTCTGTGTAAGGCAGATCTTGTCACATTCCATTGTTTTCACACAATTCCAAGTGTGAATCCATATTTTACTTCCAGAATAAATATGGGACTTTCCACATTCTTTTCAGTCATTTCACTGTTTTGTGGTAGACTCTGCCTCACCTTCTATCTTTTCCACTCACTGCTGTTCATGGTAATATCTCTTACTTTATGCTCAGGTACTAGAGAATGGTTTTGAACCCTATGTTTGGCCACATTACTTAAGTAGCAATATTACAAAATGGTTTAACTTTGGCTTCCTAGATAATCCATGTAGAAAGAAGGGCAGAAATCTAAAACAGGTTTTCTGAACTACTCTGGAAATGGATACCTTTCCCACTGACTCTAATGGAAACCCAAAGGTCACTATATCTCTTACTTCATCACCTGAGTTTTAACAGTCTACAAACTATTATAATTCAAACAAATAAACACAAACACAAACTTGGCTTCAGCTTACCCTTTTAACTACTTAGAATTTGGATCCTGTGAACACAATGCTATTCTGGGACATGATCCTCCTAATACACTGTCCTTTCTTTAGGTGTATATGAATTCAGCATTAAACTTTAGCACCCAATAATTTTTTCCTTTTTTTTTGTTGCATGAACAAATGCTAACTTTAGTTCTGCTATGGTTAATAAGTATCATCTCTTTTGAAAGAGTCTTTATTATAGAACAAATCAGTGTTCTACCCTTTCGCCCCTCATTCTTACTTTGGGCTGATTGTTACATTATCCCAGAAGACAACACACTTCTTGGACTGGGACATGCATTTCCCTTCCCATATTTAAGGAGTTAAATATTCTTGATGAATTTATTTTGAAATTTTGTGGATATTGTTTTACAATTATACAAGAAGAGGTTACAAATTAGAGATGGTGAGCTATATTATGGCTATGTGATCTTAATGCTTCTATTAGCTATAACTTAATGCTTCTAAATTATTCTACAATAGAAGCTTCTATGCTTCTACTAATTTGGTTATTAGAATACCAAAAACTACCAATATGAACAAAGAAATTAAACAGATAAGCGATAATTTTGATCTTTCATCACTAAAAACCACGTAAGAGTTCACTAAAGTCCATTAAGTTGCACTCATGAAAATGACAGAGAATAGAAGCAATCTGCATTTATTCCTTGTTTTTACAACTCTTACATTTCTTCTCTTGTGATCATATCTCACAGTCCTTTGAGATTACTATATATGCTTTGAAGCTATCAATACACGCTTCACTAGTAAAATACCCTTGTAAAAGAAAAAAAACTCTTCAGTTTTTCACTTCAGAAATAATGCATGGCCTTAGTTTTGCAATTGTCATTTAAAAAAATGTGTATTCCCTGTTTACATTACCAAATGGCATGAAAAAGGACAAAATAGAAGAAAACAAGGTCGAAACGCTCTAGTGGCACTGTTGCCTCAAGCAAGAACCAGTTTGACGTCAAGAGATCAAACAGCAGCAAACATTCTATTTTCAGATATGTAAAAGCAGTAATAAATACATCCAAAGAAGTGTATTCCTCTCTCTCCCTTTAAAAGCATTAGTATTAACTACTCCTTAATGATTTTAAAGAATTATTACTCTTCTTTTTGTTCTCAAAATTTGTCAGATACACACTAAATCTTCAAACAAGTTGAGAAAGAAAAAGCTACTAAAATAGAGAAAACCACTTCCAGTCCCTATGACACTCCTAAGACTTACAGCAGTAACAGAAACATCCCTGAACTACAGACGTTATTGACTCAAAATACAATCCAATATATTAAATATCTAATGTTGGAATCCAAAATAAAAACCTCTTTGAGGTCCTCAGAGAGAGAAAGGAATTAAAGTATATTAAGCTATAGATATAGAGTAAAAGTGTAAGTTTTAGTTTTAAATAAGTAAAAATATAACTTAAGTGCTCTAAGAGTCTGTGTTAGCTAGTGAAAAGCCTTATTACCCAGTTTAAAGTTCAGTGATAATACCTTTCACAAATTCAACTTAGCTCTAGACATAATGAAAATATAGTTTGCATTCTTAGACAAGAACAGATAGAATTACTCATGTAAACAAACAATACTCTGTATGTAAGATTTAGATAAAAAGAACATTGCTTTTGCATGTTAGAATTAAGTTCAGATTGGTGTAGAAAGTATTGTTTTAGAAGCGTGTTTTTAGATGATTGGATGATTTATGAATTTGATCCCCCGTACTGTGGATCAGAATCCCAACCTCATCCTCCACCTTCATCCTTCCACTCATCTATCTATCGATCCAGCAGACTGAGGAAGAACAAGAGTTCCATCATCACCAACTGCTTTTGCAGCTTGGGACAACAAAACTCCGTGCCGAGAAGCCGCGGCTTCGAACATCGGGGCCATGTGCCTGTGAGCTGCTGCTCAGAACTCAAGATTTTGTGCAAAAACTTTTAGTAAGGACTTTACTTTTCTAAACCTTTGGCCTTTGAGACTGATGATTTTATACAATAAAAAGCTTTCTAGCAAACATCATCTGCTCATGTCTCTTTGAGACCTGTAAATATTAGTTGAAACTCGACAATCTACTAATAAACAAAATGTGGGTTATGTTCATTTTATTTATAATTTTTATAATATTTTGTTTTAATTGTAATATCTAAGTGATGTCAGTGAGCTTCATTTGGGTTTATTTGATGATAATTTTAATGAGTATAATGTATATTAGTGGAATATAATAACTTGTTTCTTACATCTCTGAATAATTAAGATTGGAATCTAATTTGCTGTTCTGAACATTTGCTCTCTTTATTAATCTTTTGGCAACAACTCCCTCAAAAAGTATTATATTAAATGAAAGATAGTGGCAAAGGTATGATGAAAGGTAAAAACAGCACATGCCTGTATACTGAAAACAAATTTAAAAATTAAAAATTATAAACCCAAGGAACTGTCAGAAATAAATGTATTACTGGATTCTGCTACACCCCACAACATTTTAGTTTTATCAATCTTGCAACTTTGTACAGTTCTCATATAACAGTATTTACAATTTTAGATTAAATGAAACTAATTTCAAAAGACAAATTAACATCCTGATCCTGCATTTCTGATATAGTCACCATTGCTAGCTAAAGTTTTTTGTTATTTCCTGTGCTTCAGGAACAATTATCCTATCTACGAGCAGTTCCACTCATATTGGAAACAATGGGAAGCATTAGTCATTTTGCAGAAGTGTATCTTTGCTGAGGGCAACTGTGGTTTCAATCCCTTTGAGAGCGATAGGTGGTAACAGCAATTTTGGAAAAAGGACATTGTCTATGGAATACGCCATAGGAGAACATTATTCATCAGCTCTTGCTAAATGAGAAAATTTCAGTTCTGGACAACAACAGAAAAAGAAAATCTTCAAGCCTTTAAAAATCTTTTAGACGCAGGATTTTAGTATAGAGTGTAGGGAATAGATATTCTGTTAATAAGATCTTCTGCCAACGCTCCAGTAAGGAAATAACGTATTTTCATTATATACTGAAATTCCTAACAGACAATTCTTTACACTTAAGCTTTACTGACTTCAACATTTGTTTAAGTCAAACTTCTCAACATTTATACAATGGAAAACTGAAACTACCATTTTTGTGCCCCAAAATCTTTGTGGAAATTTTAGTGTGGTTTGTTCCATTTGCTCTCTCGTAGCACTTTCTAAAGCAAATAGCGACCAAAGAATCCTACAGAGCTACAGGTGAAAGTGATCTTACAATACTGCTGTCATTTGCGCTAAAATATACTTAATATATCTGCATTTGACATCCTAAGTGAGGTCAGTGTAAGATGTCTTGGAAAATTATATTATATAAAAATATATCACTGGTATTTCCACCTCCTCCTGCCATTCTTACTGTCTCTCATTCCTGTTGCTGCAGAAAAACATTTTCAGAAGAAAAGTCAAGAGAAAACCTTCACCTGCTGTAGTTGCTGAAGAATCTGAAGACATTCATATTGAATATATGTGCCTCTAAAACAGAGGCACAGCCTTCATTATTTTAAAAATGCTTATGCACATAATTTTTCACCAATTTTGAGAAGCTGATTTTTAAATAGTCCTGATTCAGAGTATGAAAATTCAGAGTTTATGAAAATAAATGTATGTCAGAATCACTGAAATTTCAGACTTACAGTTGTTTTAATGGAAACTAATGAATCCATTTAACCCTGACCAAAATTGCCACTAAGCTACACCATGAAAACACCTACAGCATTGTCATTTTTCTGTATTACACACAGGGTTTATTTCCAGTAGTTCATAGAGCAAAATACATGTACAAAAAGTACAGCAGCACTGCATACCCACTTTACTCTTAGAAAGAATTACCTACAGAAGCTTCTCTCTTAATAAGGGATATTGACTATATGTTTGATTATCTCCCTTGTTCTTTGTGTAAGAAAATGTTCTTTCTAATTCTAGGCAATGAGGTTTTGTACATTTTTTGCCTTTCTCTGAATTGTCACAGTAGATATGCAGATCCTGGAGAACAATAGTATCTGAATAGTATCTGTGTACTGTGCAAAGACTTTAAAAAAGCAACAGTGATGTGAAATTTCAACCACATATTTTAATGATGCAAAAAGGCACCCTCACTCCAGAATACAGGGTGTGTTTTGGAAATGTATGAAGAGGTCATATTGAAAGAATTTTATCAGAAACTCTAAACCTGAAGCTGTAGATAATATGACAAAATACAGACACCCACCAAGTACAATTTTAAAAGAGCAGGGTTTAAGATTAGTACACATGGAAAAGTTTTTTTCCTTACCAATTTTCTGTTTTATTAAATATTTTACAAAGGAATATAAAAATAAAAATGTCACAATTAGTAGAATACAAATGGTTCACATAAATTTTGCTGAAAAATTTAAATATTAACTATACATCATGTCAAATAAAGGAGAAATCTGTGGGGAACATGTTGATGAACAGCTTACATAACAGGGGTATGAAAGGACATTATAGCACAAAAAAAAAAGCCCCTCCCCCCACCACACCCCCTCCAAAACAAAACAAAACAAAACAAAACAAAACAAAACAAGACACAAAACCAACCAAAGAAAACAAACAACAAAAAAAAGTGGTATATTTCAGAATAAAAAAATAATTACATTTATTGGGGAAAAAATACAATCCCAAATGGAAATAGTCCATTATAATGTTTTACCTTAGAATTTGCTATATAAACACCAGAAGGAAAAGGAAGACAACCCTACTGTACAGCTGTTACAGAAGCTGATGCTGCCTTTTCTCCATCTGCCTAGGATCTAGTGGGATTACACACCTTTCTCCCCTATTCAGGACCTAAGTTTACAAGCCTCTATCTCAATTATTAGAGAAACAAGAGAAGTGTCAATGTTTGGGGTTTTCTCCCTAACTTCAGGATAAGAATTTTGTTAAAGTTAAGCAATTTTGTGCTTACAATTATGTGCATTTATTGGAAATATGTGCAAAATTTTGATTAAGCTACCTTTGCAGATATGTGAATGCTAAAAAAATTAATTCATTTTAATAAAAAGTAGATCAAAGAAGTGTAGAAAATAATGTTTTTGACTAAATTAGGAGATACAGCTGAGTTCAACAACAGTCAGCCTCTTCAATGAGAGAAGGAAACAACCAGTGACTTTTAAAGACTGTAATTTACAATTAAAATCAACTATATAAATGGAAAATGAGATATAACATGAAGCTCAACATAAAGTTGTTCAGTGCATATAATTACATCAATTACATTTAGAAATTGTATTTACTTGCCAAAAAAGAGATATGAAATTAAAAGGCAATTGTATAAAGTGACACCACACAACCTTCTCATTCAATCTCACTGAATATAGAATTATAGCAAGATAATATTTTAAATGCTTCAAAAGGAAGGCCATCAACTTCTAATTCAAAACACTAGCAAAATAAAACATGCAATTTTCATGCTATGTGATTTTCAGTGGGCAACAAAAACATTTAGCTACTATAAGAAGTCTTTTGAGTTGTGATATACTGGTTTCAGATTAATCTAGAAAGGGAGGTCAATGACACCTTGATACAATTACTAAAATTAATTTCTTTTGTCAATTTTCAAACAAAAGCACATTATGGATTGTGGATCAAATTAATTTTCAGGAATGTCTGAAGAATTACAATATCCTTACTTCAGGTTCACTGAAGGGTGGTATTTCAATAGATCAGAGAGGGAGATGAGAGAGTTATATACCCTAGCTCTATAGGATCAGATTTTCAAAGCTATGTGGATGTTTATCTCTTCTTTAGATACACTGTCAATTAACTTAACAATCTTTTCAAGTCTGAAACTATGAAGGTAAAGACAGAAGAAAAGTACATTCAAAATTATATTGAGAATGTATAATATATCATATTCAAAATTATTTGAGAATGAAAATTTTGCTTCTGCATACGAAAACAGTTTTGCATCTTCTGTTTAAGATCTAAATTTTCAGAAGTATCAATTCCTAGTTGTCTATATCTTGATACACATAAATGTAGGTATTTCTTTTGGAATGGCTACCCAATAAAACTCAAAAGTAAGGTATATCCAGTTACACTCATCTGCTTTAAGACATCTCAATCAAAGCATATAGAAACCAGACATGCATTACAGAAGACATGACAAGTGATTTTGTCAGAGTATTATCTGGGCAGAACCATTAGGAAACAACATTTTATTCAAGTTCTATAGCATACCAATGGTCTTTATGCTTTTAAGTCTCTGTCACCCTTGTTTTATTTTTCAAATTATGGCATTTCAAATTATGGTCTAAAAGTATCACATACTAACAATCTAAAGAAGGAAAAACAACTAAAACTAAAGGAATTCAACTGAAGGAAAGACCTTATTTAAATATTCTCAAAGATGGAACTATTCTAGTCTTTATTTTTTGTTTATAAAATTAAATTTCTGAGTAAAGGTGGGTTTTGAAGACCAAATTTTGAAATTTCAGAATTTTTTTAAGCAGACTTTTTGACTTAAAATCAAACAGAAATCTTTGTCTTCCAAACCAGAAAATCCACCAAAACTAGTATTTTTTTAATAGAGAAACCCATCTGTGTCATTCTTACATATTTCAATAGAGAACACTTTGATGAAAAAAATCCAGAGTTCTACGTTTAGGGCTTCCCCCTTGTTTAGCTTGCTCTTCTTCAGAAATACTGAGAATAGACCAGGGTGGTCATGTTAGTACATGATCCAGAAATCCTTTGTGCCATAGACAGGTAATAAGAAACAGTTTTTATTTTTCCCTCCAATAAAAGAGAGAGGTTGTTCCAGGAATAATAACACCTGCATTTTTCCAAAATGCTGTTTCTGTCACCAGTAAGTCATGAAGCAAAGAAGAATTACAACACAAAAGAGGAGTAGATGCCATTGCCATATTCCCTGAAGGTGATATTGAGGTAATAGGGATAGATTAGATGACCTTTGGAGCTCACTTCTAACCTTATTTCCTACAGACTATGATATCTTCACCAAGTTCCAGAGAGGGAAGGCAGATAAGAGCTGATTTCTTTGGGGAGGTATTAGTTACAACCACAACAGAATCACTGCAAGAGTAAGTGGATATATCATTCCACATAACAAAAGTACAGACATTTCCACAGAGACACATAGAGTCTAAGAAAGGCATTTCAGAGAATAATAGAAAGTATCAGGTGATATGAGTTACAAATACCTGAAATTTTGTCTTTTATTCAAGTTGCTTAACATTGTCTATTATAATTTTTGGCTGAGATAAAGATGAGGCTTGGGGATTTGTAATTTTTCAGCAGTTTAGTTTTCAGACACAGCAAAACTACTCAAAAGCTTTGTAAAAGTACACGTTTTACTTAACAGAATAATTACTCAGCCCAGTACAGCAATTGATATTTCTCTAGTGTTGATGTGGACTCCATGCAGGCTCTCTCCCATGTTTGCTGTGGAAGGATTTTGCATATTGAGTAAAAGAAGTACAACTTCCGTCTTTACAAGTTTAATGAGTTTGGCTAGCCATCCTCTAGACATTCCTTACAACCTTTGTCTTCAAAACCCCTGATCCCAGAAACTTACTTGAATGTAATCCTCTGTGAAGACATATTTTCTCTCTCCGGGCTGATACATCAGTCTTACCCAAATTGGAATGACTTTCTCCTCCTGATATGAGAGAGTCCTTGTGAAGGCATGGTCAAGCATGGAAAATAGCTCCAGAGGCTGTCACTTTTAGAAAGAGGCAATGTTATTGAATTTATATACCTCTGAAATTGTTCTTAAAGTGAGAAGCCTGTGGCAATTTAATTGTTCCTTATTTAAACTACAACTGAATACAGAAAAGTTATATTGCCCCAAAAGATTTAAGTTGGTTTTGCTGCAGCTTCTTCACTGGAAAATGTATTATCTTTTCTGTTTAGCAATTATGCACTAGCCATTCGTAAGATTGATATATCCAGAAATATCTGTTGTTTTGAACAGCTTTATGACACTTTAAGGTGGTAACACCTTTTCAAAGAACATGAGTAGATAAGCTAATACCTCTGTATTATACAACTGATACTCATAGAAGATGGTAAGATAAAAAACCTGCAAAGTTTTAAAGTTTTAAAGTTTTTGCCATAAACCTATGGCAGTAAGGAGAAATGCCCTTCCTGCCCATTCCAGCAAAGCTCCACCAGATTTTGCCAGAAATTGCCAAGTAGCTTGCCTGCTAAGCATGCTGCTTAGACCATCACTGACCATACAACATATTTCACTACTACACAGATGTTTTATGAATGGATCAAGCTTTCTAAAAGGTGACTCTATTGCTTAAAAAGATCAACTATTACCCCTGCCTGAAAGGGGTAATAAAACTTACAGTCCTATTCAGGAATTTATGTGAATTTCAGTGAATCATGACTTAATGATATGTCATAACACTTAAGACATTAAAAAGGGAAAAATAAAGACATGAAATAAAGGCTGGTGTTTTATTCTCTGTGCAGCACTTACAGGGTATACTTGTCTACACATTAATTGTGAACTGCTGCAATTGAAGGAGAACCTTCTCCAGCAACACTGAAGTAGACAGCTTTCGTGAAAAAATAAGGTATAAAAATAAGGGGATAGGAAGAAAATTACTCAGGGCAGAAAGCTCACAAAACACCCTGGTTTAGAACAAATATATGACCAGCCTGATGCGAAGGCAGACAGATGAGGAGGAATGTGAAAATGAACTGAAGTGAGGAGCGGCTGTGCAATGGTTTTACCTTGCAGTGCATAACCCTCCCTTTACAAAGTAATGTAGGCTCTGTGTGTTTGAGCCTGACTCCTCAGAACTAGATCGATTCCTAGTTGTCAGGTCTTCCTGCTGCCACCTGTTGTGCAGTCTGTTTCCCTGATTTTCTTTTGTGTTTTGCCTCTCCTACTACAGACCTTGGATGTGCACTCATATTCCTTACCCGCAGGAGGCAGGACTCTATTCATTGCAAGTATCACCACATGCCGATATATTTAAGTTATGATCCTTAAACCCTGAAACTGCCTTGTTATATTATCCAGACAAATAACCTTCTAGTACTTATTCTTTCACTATTGCTTTCAGGGAAAACAACACCCACCCACTTTCCTCTGTTATAACTCTTCCAAGTTCATGCCAAGCATTCAACAGAAAAACTCTTCCCACACATTCGACAACTTTGTGTAAACAAAGCACATCTTACATCATTCCGTAGCTATTTTCAACCACTTACTTGCAGCCATCTAGTGAAGAAATGGCAATTCCCATGACACCATATCACCTGATGTAAGGTGATATTTCTATGATATTTCTATCACAGAAATATAGAATGGTTTGGCTTGGAAGGGACCTTAAAAAATCATCTTTGTCCAACCCTATCACCATGGGCAGGGACACCTTCCACTAGACCAGGTTGCTCAGAGCCCCAGCCAACCTGGCCTTGAACATTTTCAGGAATTGGGCATTCAGCTTCTCTGGGCAACCTGCTCCACTGCCACCCCACCCCCACAGTAAAGAATTTTTTCCTAATATCTAATCTAAATCTGCTCACTCTCTCAGTTTGAAGCCATGCATCCCCATACCTGCTCCCCTGAAAATACAGAACTAATACCATTTTATATCGTAATTTTTAACCTTCTTTTAAACAAGGTCAACAGGTTGCAACTATCTTCTGGTAAACACTCTCAGGGAAGCCTACCGTGGTCCAGCAAGTAGTTTACCTTTCTTCTAGCAAACAAGTAAAACAGTGTGAATGCCTCTTTCTGGGGGGAAAACAGGAAAACCAGCAATTTTTTTGTCCTACTTGGCAAATTGGGTGGTGTTTTCAGCATTTGTGACAGTTATTGTCAACTCTTTTACATTATTGTTAATGTGAAAACAGAATGAAGTGTTTCTAGATAATTTCTTCCATTTATTTATTTTTAGATAGTTTTCAGATATTAATTGAACACTTCAGAGAAAGCTATTTGCCAATTGAAAAAAAAAAAATCCATTTGGGTGAAGGACTTTTCAATATACACCAAATGGAAAGCTGCACCACTATGAGCTCCTAGTCTTAATCATCTCCCTGATTTTTTCTGTTCTGGCATATGGCCCATATTTTACCAGTGAACAGAAAATAGCATCTTAATCAGAGTTACATGCATGTCATATAGCATGTAATAAGATAAAACACATGCATATAATATATATACATATATATATACACTTTATTTTGCTTACACACACTACAAATGTATACACAAGCCTTTGAATTAACCTTAGTGATTTTTCAGAAATGCTATATAAACACGACAAATCAAGAAATCTTCTAAAATGTATATTAAAAGCACATATGAATTAGTGCTTTAGAAGTGACTTCTATGCTCACAGGTTTTACAGTGCATTGCCAGGCTTAGATAACACTGACGTAATCTCAATAGTTAGTACATGCTAATGCCAACTCACACAGACAGGAATTCAGGGCAATCATCCAGCCCAAAGGAGGATAGATGTGGAAGAGTTTTGCCTGCCAAATTAGTAATGTCTCTGATACAAGCACATGAGGTGACAGAAAGGACACTCCGCTGACACGCATCACCTTTATTGGGGTAAAAACTTCCCTGTCAACAAAATTTTCTCTGCCAATTACTTATGCTGCATTTTATACAGCTATGTGTCACAAAAAATAAAAAAAATTAAAAAAAATAAAAAAAGAGAGAGAGAGAGAGAGAAGAAAAACCACAAGCCAGGGCTTTTAACTTTCAAAATAAATAAGAATTTCTACATAATGAGGGACATAACTTTCTATATTATGCAACTCCTTCCACTCGTTCCTCTGTCTCTTTAAGCTGAATTTTCCTAGAGCAAAGAAATGAGGCATTTTTTTTCTATTGGAAAAGTGATGCCGAATTCATTGTTGTGTTCATTATCTAAGTTACAGACATTTTAATAATTTGCAGAGAATTTTACTTGTGTGTTATTTATTGAGGCCATTATGATTAAATTGTGCAAATAATTTAAAAGTGAAGCAAAATGAGAAGACTTACGATATATCCTTCACGCATCAAAAAACAGCACAAGAATGGCTTTTCACAATGTTTTCCTGGGTGTCAAAAATAATCCAGCCAATGTTCTGAATAATTTTTACACTAGATGTTACTGAAAGATTAAAACTGTTGTGATATCAGGGTGTGAAAGTTAACTTAGTTCACTCACAACAAATGTTCTTTAAGATGATGTAATCCAGTACTGATTCTCGTAATTGCTTAGCCACAGGCCATAAATTTGTCAGTTCTCTCTCCTTGATTGTTACTGTAGTACAGTGATAAAACCAGTAGAATACAGTGGCTGACTAATGCTTTGGTTACTGGTAACATGCATTAAAGCAGATTAAAACTTGTTGAAAGGTCATATTTGCAATTGAAGTCGAATAAAGAAGGACAATGCTGGTCTTTGATTGAACCTTTCTGTGAAGAAATTCTTCCTGATGTCCAGCCTAAACTTCCTCTGGCACAGCTTGAGGTAATTTCCTCTCAGCCTGTCACCTGTTATCAGGGAGAGGAGGCCAACCTGGCTACAACCTCCTTTCATGGAGCTGTAAATAGTGATACAGTCACCCCCATGCCTCATCTTCTCCAGGCTAAACAATTCCAACTCCTTCAGCTGCTCATAGGCCTTACTCTCTATACCCTTTCTCAGCTCTATTATGTTCTCTGGACATGCTCCAGCTCCTCAATGTCTTTCTTGTAGTGAAGGGCCCAAAACTGAACACAGTGCTTGATGTGCCTGTAGCCTCACCAGCATCACGTACAGAGGAAGAATCACTTTCCTAATCCTGACCTCTTTCCTCAAATAACATAAACTGATACAATTAAAGAAAACTTAAAACCGACAAAAATGTCTGGGCACAAGGTACACATCCTCAGGATTCACCACAAATGAAAGAACTACAGCTGATGAGGACTATGGTCTCCAACTATGATCCCCAGCTTCTAATGTATTCCTGATAACATGATTATTTCTTTTCCTTAGAGGTCTCTTTTTAATGACAGCCTCACAGTGCTAACAAAACCTGTGTGGTGGAAGGGAGGGTTTATAGCCTTGAAGCAAAATCTGGGTCCATTGTTACCAGTGTTCCAGTCTGATTGTGCTTGCTCAGTATCTTTTATCAGAAGTGGGTGCTCAGGTGTGCATCTGTGTTACCTGCTTACAAATAAATCCACAATTATAAAACTGTGATTTCCAGTATACTACTGTGTTGCTGCTCTATGTTTGATCTTTTCAGATTAGTAACATTCCTTGCATAAGAGGTATGGGCTTTTCTTGGAAATAAATCCCAACATTATCTACATCACTGCCAAGCTGGAAGCAAATGATCCTGACAAAGCAATCATGGATAGTAGGTGGTATGGATCAAAGTGGGTTCCTCACTGTTGGGTGCAACAGACAGTCAAGCCATGGTGCCAAACAGGATGACTAACCCACATAACCTCCTATCTCTAAGGTGAAGGGGAGAAGAAAATTCCAACTTCTCAGCAGAGATTGACCAGGAGCTCGGGTTATTTAGCCTGGAGAAAAGGAGACTCAGAGTTGACCTTATCACTCTCTACAACCTCCTTTCAAGAAGTCATAGTCAGGGGGTGTCAGTCTCCTTCACCAGACAGCAACCAACAGAACGAGAGGACACAGTCTCAAGTTGCACCAAGGGAAATTTAGGTTGGACGTTAGGAAAAAGTTCTTCACGGAAAGAGTCATAAAATACTGGAACGGTCTGCCTGGGGAAGTGGTGGAGTCACCATCCCTGGATGTGTTTAAAAAAAGACTGGATATGGCACTCAGTGCCATGGTTTAGTTGAGGTATTAGAGCATTGGTTGGACTTGATGATCTTGAAGGTCTCTTCCAACCTAGTGATTCTGTGATTCTGTGAGACCTCATGTGACATATGTCAACAACATGCAACTGCTAGCTCCAAAAGTTCGTGAAATTCCTAAAACTATATTGAAATGCCTTAATAGAAAAACCATTAAGAGAGTCAACATTGGGAAGCTGCACATTAAACCTCATCTTGAAGATAGAGAGAGACTGATGGTAGAACTTAAAAGTCAGGGAATTTAAAAGTCAAGCTATGATGAGTCTACACATTTACTACAAAAATGATGGCATACAACCAAACTCAAAAACAGATCTGATATTTTTAAAAGGCCAATTTCATAATGTGAAAATAATTCTAAGCTAAATCAGAGAAAATAATTTGAACACAGAAATGGTCACATGAAATGAATGCTGTGTAGAATTCTTATTTCTAATGCCCATAAATCAATTTTTTTCACATCTAAGAAAAATCTACATTAGTTTTAGAAGTAATTAAAAATTTTAGCATTTAAAGATACTGTATCTGTATTGATGGAAATGTATCAGGTTTATGTGAGGAGCAAATAGATGAAAAAAGAAATCAATTGTTGGAAGATTTAAGGAAAATTTAAATGACTTTCAAGACGTACCAGGAACAACAGAGGATCTATAAATTGTATCCATCACCAATCATGCAGAAGAGGTTGAAAAGTTCAATAAATAATTACTTTTTCCATTTAGGAAATGAAACAGGATAACCTGTTCTGATCAAGTGACGAGGGTATAGTACTTTTTCAACAGTATCTCATGAAGATGTTCAATGACAGCTACTACAGTCATGTATTTTTCAATTAGTATACACACAGCTAACTCATAGCTGAGAGTTTTATGATAGCCTAGCAGTTCATTGCTCAATTAATGCTGATCTTTAATGCATCTCAGAACTGCAGGGAAGTTCCAAAAAACTGGATGAAAACCAGTACAGTATCAGTATTCAACAAACATCAAATTAAATAATCCAGGTAGCTCCAGCAACATGATATTGGCCCTAGATACAATAATGGGATGGTCATAACAGGATTTTAATAAGAAGAAATTAAAGGGGGACAATATAATTGCAAAATAAAATTGCTAGCCAATACAGCTTAATATATGATCGAGTGTGCTGATGAAGCTTTTGTAAAGCAAAAAAACTTGGATTCTAAAATAATATTGACAAAAATTCAGCATGGCCCAAAAAAAGAAGGTCTCAAAATGGAAGTTACTATATTGAGAACATATATTTTTCCTCAGATCCTGGGGTGGTGTATTTTTGACCTTATGTCATTTAACATCTGCACCTGGAAACATAAAGTCATTACAGATAAAATTTTCAGATAACATAAAAGCTGATGTCAGGAATAATCATGAAGAAGACAGTTCAATGACATAGTGTGGTCTGGATTTCTTGATAATCTGGATGCATGAAAGCAATCTGTGGTTCCTACCACAAAATGTAAATGTAAATTAACACACCCAGGATAAAAAGAACTCTGTGAACACTTCTGTAGTGGGAGACTCAGTACTTCAAAGGGTTAATGTATTCCTATTTGCGGGCAGAGAATATTGCCTGAAAAAAGGCATTACACTTCCTTCCTGGCTAATATGGCTGCTAGTAAATATTTGTGTATGTGCTGAGGTCTAAACCTCACGAGGTTTCAAAGAACAATTATGAAAGTCAATAAAGGCCTGTATAAAGACGAACAAAAATGAGACCTAATCATTTTGTTTATAAAACAGAAGGTGAGAAGGGAGTCCATTGAGAATGTACAATTTGTAATTGTAATGTACAATTTGAATGTACATGTAACCTACATGGTGAAAAAAAAACTGGTAACAGATGTTCCTAATTGGAAAGGCAAAGTTTTTAAAAGATTCATTGGCTGGCAGCTGAAATTAACAAAAGACCCGACAACAATATCAAATATAAATTAATGAGACAGTAACTGCCAATTATTTTGGTGGTTTGTATGTCATTGAAAATTTCATTAACTTTTTTGGAGATGCTTTGACTTTCTTCAAACAGAATTCAGGAAATTTTCAGTCTTAGAAGTTTAAACAGGGAGCTGAACTGACTGGCTACAAAAGTTCCATGAAAACATGAACACATTGGAAAGCAGCAAGTTCCAGAAAGCAAAACTCCAGACTAATAGAGGGAATAACCCACTGCTCTTAGCACTATTCCTGATAGGTGGCATTGACTCAGTCGATTCAATGTTCTGGTCCCACATTTCCTCTCATCATTTGGAGACAACAGTGCTTGTAAAATATTATATATGTACAATTTTCTTATTTATACTCAATATTCTGGCCTTATATAAATAGTTGAATTGATCCAAAATGCAGGATCTCCTTTCCTCAAAATCAATACTTCTATTAAAAATAACAGGCTTCTATTAAAATGGTCTGGGAGGGAATGCATGTTATACCCAGCCTCCAGAAATAACTCTTTAATGTATTGTATGGAGGGGACCAAAGCATTTCAGCACATTATTCCTTACTCTTTCTCTAGTGGCCAAAATCTCCAATAAATAATTTTATTTTTCTCAGTAACTAAACTGGAAAGTACCAGCACAAATAGAAGTCTTACTGCTTACTAGAGAAATCATCTTAATATCACCTTTTATTTTACAGATTCACAACTGTCATGGGGTGACTTTACCTGTAAGGTGGTTTTGGGAGCTAAGGAAGTTGAAGTTGCTGTGGACTGATGGGACTCTTTTCTCCTGACCAATTATTGGTCATTGCTGAGAATTGACAGCAGTTTAGGCCATTGAAAAGTGGGATCAACTTGTGAACCCCACCTTAAAGTGTAAAACCAGAGCTCTCTTGGTTCTCTTTGTTTCCTGGCTGTGAAAGGTAACAGAGCTCCAGCTGGCCTCCCGTCCCCTGCCCAGGCCATGCGGCCGGGCGGGGGCTGGGCTGGGCCTGCCACAGCTCCCGGCCGGGAGATGGGGCCTGCGGGGCTTGCCCCGGGCTCTGGCTGGGCCAGGCCAGTTCCTGGCTGAGCTGCAGTTTTTGCTGTGACAAAATTCACCAGAGACTGCCGAGTAAAGAAAGAAAAAAGCTCTAGACCTGCGGCAAGCTGAGACGGCGACTACACTTTCCAGAGCAGCCATGAGGAATCTTCTATCGAAGACAGCTCCAGCTCTTGCTCTGGTAGAGATCACAGAACCATCTACAAAAGCCTGGGCAAGATTTTAACCTTTTCATTACGTAGATGAGACTTGCAGATTAATTTTTTTTTATCCAGAGAAAGAAAAAGAGAATAATCAACATGAAAAGAGACTTTATAAACTACCAGTGACAGGAAAGAAAAGAAGCTTCAGAAAAGGTAGAGAATAAGGAGATGCTTTTATAAGCTGAAATATCTTTCTGTTAAAGCTATGGAGATGGACAATAAAGTCCTGAAAGAACTCCTTTAATTCATGATAGAGTATGTAGGGAGGAATGGAGTGTCCAAAGTGTACATTTTGAGTAAAAAGTAGAGTAATTGTGATACAGTGAAGTGCTGAAAGATTTGAAGCCTTGAGGGGCAATGAGAAAACTGTTTTCTAGTGGAGCTCACAGAGACAGATGAAGAAGACTTTTGCCTTTGAATAACTCATCCTTAAAATGACATCCCTAGACCCATGGCCCATACACACCTCAGAGTGAGGTGAAATGGGAGGAGTAAACTCTGATGACAGATTTCAGGGAAACTGGCATCAGGGCAATAGAAAACTATAGCAGAAATAGTTTTCTTGTGAGAAACTCCATAAATTAGGAGAAAGAGACTTCTGTTTTCTCTACAAAGACTGATGAAAATACTCTAGCAGGAATTGGGACTGTTTTAAATACCAAAGTGCCAAAGTTTTTGTCTCTGTTGTCATGTGAACAAGGGAATGGTGGGTAGTAGGGGATAAAAAGGGTTTTTCTGGAAGTTTATTCTGGTGTTCTTATTATTATAGTTTGTTAATAAACTTTCTTTATTCCTTTTAAGTTTTAAGCCTGTTTTGCTCTTGTTCTAATCCATATCTCACAGCAAGAAATAGGTAATTTTTTAGTTACTGGTTTAAAACCACGACAACAACTTATTTACACCTATAAAACACGAGAACTAAGGCAGATGCCATGACCATTCTGCAAGTCACTGACCTTCAAAACTGTACTCATCACAGGCTGGCGGCCTCTGACTATGGTCACATCAAATTTGTGATTAAGTCTTTAAGAGCATGGCATAAAATATTCAAATATCAGATTTGGAAAAATTAGGATGATTGTAATTGTAAAAGTTATCACTCAGAAACATGCAACACCTAAAACTTAAAACATAATTTTACCACGGTAGATAGATGTCCTAAATCCCTTGTTTGCTTTTTTTCCTGATCTGGGTATGATCACTTTTTGTGGCTATGACGGAATATTTCCTGCAGAAAAATAATATTGTTGCCTGGAATATTAGTTGATACACTTTAAATGGCAGTAAATCTCTTCTGTGTTATACTACTTGTGGTTCTTAGAATAATGGCTTAAAGCTCCAGGTGATTGCTCATTTCTCTTTTTTTTTTTTTTAAATCACCATCCTTAAAAAAAAATGAAGAATTCTTACTGAGAGAAAATAGTAGTTGAGAATATAAAATTCAAATAAATAGTACCAACATTTTCAATTGAATGCTTGACATCAAGATCTAAATACAGGGTAAGTACCTAATCTGGTGAATAAACATGGGTTTAGATGTAGGAGTTTAACCTTAAGCATTCAGAAGGAAATATTCTAGACATTCCCTTTAAATGCTGAGTATTTAATATTAACACATATTAAAAGTTACAGACATGCTAATTTTAACACCCACATGTTGACAGCTTCAATTTATTTCTAGTAACAGTTGGGATTTTGTTTACATTAAGGCACAAATTTAAAGTCAGACAGCTTACTTCACTTTTATTTCTTTACCTCCTTTTACAACAAAGTAGCAGTCAATCCAATAAAGTGAAATGTCTTTAAAGTATCACATAGTTTTAAAAGAACAGTCTCATGATAGCCTGCTCTCTTGCTTCAATAGCCTAAGGCAGTTTAATTATGGCAGACTTCATCTTAATTCCTATCCCTTTCTCTTCCCCTTTTTCCACATCTATCACAATCCATTTGAATTAGAATCAAAGACTACAAAATGTTTACAAGATTGTACAAGCTGAATACACCTTTCCTAATCTGAAATGGTCTCAAAAACATTGTAATGTTTGTACAGGTGGGATTGAAACTTGCCATCCAGGGCTTTGGAAATCAAATGCTTAATAAATTCTTAAATTTCCTAAGTGCTTTATGTTTATCAATAGCCACAAGAAACAATGACACTTCATACAGCTCAAATATAGTTAAAGGCATTTTTTTAACAACAACTGCTTAGAGCAGCAAAAAACCAGAGAGTAAAGGTAGGCAGAATCACTGAGAGCTGTATTGCTGAACTCTGCAGAAGACTCCTTCAAATAAATATTTCAAACCTTTATATGAATATTTTAAGCATGACAACTACACATAAACACACAGCCAAAGTGCTCAAATCCACTCAAGAAAGACTATTAAGTCATCAACCTGCTCCTGACAGGATCCACTGAATATGGCAACAGTGAGAAGTCAGGAGACAGTTGGAATCATTTCAAGACTGCTAATTTAACTTGTCTTAAAACCAACCAATGCTCAACGTGTCATCATCAATGTCATCTCATCGCAGTCTGAAAAGCCTTTGACCTAAAGCAAAAAGGTCCCCAAGTGCCACCCTTCTTGTCTACTGGTTGAAAATCTAATTGGTTCTGCTGACAGGCTTGGGAATTGGTAGGAAGGCTGTTCAGTTAATCTCCAAGGGCCAGCAAAGAGCTCAGTATCCATCTCTGAGCTTTGCTCCCTGGCTGTCGTAAAATGACTCTGATGGTAGTGCAAGTTCTTATGCTTCAGCTGTCTTCTGACTTCTGTTAAGTCAAATCCAATAAAGTTTGTCACTCAATAATCTGAGAGCTACCCAACAAAACCTCTTTGATCAATAACAGCTTGCCTGCTTGCACTGAGGAAGGTGACCTATTAAAGATTAAAAACACACCTGCTGCTTGCAGCACAGAACATCTTTTTTTACTCTTACATAAAAATTCATCCATTAAAATGAGTTTAACTGCTACAACTATATATAAATTTTACATGCCATGAAGCTAAAATAAGATTTAAAAAATATTTTAGCTATATTACAGTGCTTTTATTAAATTTGAGTCACTGCTTTTCTTAGAATCAGAAAGACCTCATCCAAAAGGCCTCTCACCACCCACTTGTAACTTTCACTTTAGACACCTCCATACATTCGTCTTTGTTTTAATTTTTTTGCCTGCTAATAGCAAACAGCTCTTTTTCAGTGACAGTCCAGTAATCTGTTTCTGCCTATTTGCTTATGCCAGAACACAAATATTCATGTTGCCAGGAAATGCAATTTAAATTTTTAATTACAGACATCTTCTCCCCTGTTTGAGAATTTTTCTGGAACTGTAGATACACTTTACCAGAGGCTACAAGCAACAGGTGCTTTACAAAGCCCTAAGAAGGAAAAACTAGGCTGATTTTTTTTGTTGCTGCTGTTGAATTTCTTCTAATGATCAGGTATTAATTGATCTACCTCATCAGATATTTTAAAGAAAACAGTAGGATACAGGTAAACAAAGAATGTAATTAAGGGTGTAGCACTCAATAATAAATTCCTGAAGGAGCAAATCACAAACAATAAACTCGACTGACTGAACCATCAGTGTGTGTTTGGAATGGGTTATCAATCTCCCAGAAAATCGCAGAGACCCTCAGAGCAGTAAATTCAAGGTACACGAGATATGCAGTGTATCTGTTGATTGTCATGATTTGTTTAACCTGGTGTCCTTCAGGCATCCATTTAAAGGAGTAAATAGCAGCTAGAGAGTGAGATGACATTTTAAATCAACTAGGAGATACAGATCTGTATCTTCAATCAAAATTAAATAAATATTTGTCTCTGAATTCCTTGAATTGTTAAAAAAAAAAAAGGAAAACAAGACAACAATTCTGGAAAATATAAATATTTGTTAGGGTTTATGCTGTCATTAGTTACTACTTCCCAATAAAGTAAAATACTAGTCTATGGATGCCAAGACTAGATGAACATAAAACAAGAATTACACATTAGGTGAACCTACTTCAGTATCTGCAAAGCAGTCTGCAAGTACAAACTGAGACAATCAGACACCAGACAATTACCATAAATAAATCCCCTACTGTGAACATCAGAGACACTCAGTAAGGTCTACCTGTGCAAAAGCACTTCTGCAGCTTTGCAAGGCTTCTCCTTGCTGCTCTGGAAAGGGCCCAACAGGTAGGTAGGTGTCATGCTGTACACTGCTTTGTTGTCAGTCAAGGCTCTTCTTTGCAACAACAAGGCTACAGGCTCTGAGCTGTCAGAAACACTTGCCTGTCCAAAAACATTAAATGCACTCTAATAAAGACAAAGCCTGGGGTGTGGGTAGAGGCACCATCCAACAGTGCCTCCAAAAAATGTCATTTACACAGACTAAACTTCGAGTAGTAGATTCCCAGCAAACCCAACCTAAAACACCAAAAACCCACAACCTAAGGCATAGATAAATGCAAGTGACAATCAAAAAATGTCTTCATCATTACAGTCAGGAAGTCTCTTGTAGAAAACGAATCTGTTAGAGTCACATCTTGGTATTACAAGTTTAACAGAAGATAATGAAGACAAATGCTTCTATTGCACATTATAAAACATACACATTGTCTACAGAATACCCAAAAAAAAATATATATATCTTAGACTCTAACAAGAACTGCACATAAAGTTCAGCTCAACAAACCATGCCAGTTACTCATCAATTCAGTGGATGCAGTCAACTGCACTTGTTCTGCTGGGCTTTTAGTAGGAGACAGAGAATATCTTAATCTTTTCCCACTATCCAAAACTGCCACCAGCCTACACCAAAATCACTCTTCTTCTGCACGACCCTCTAAGTATCTGTGAGGAAAGGAGTAAGAGGCATCAGAAGATTGATATGGGAAAGAAACAAAAAATCTGTGTAACTATTCCCGTTGCCCTGAGCCTTTCCATTTCACACATTTCTAGCCGCCAGAAGTGGCCAGCTTGATTTCTGTCTTTGAGAAACTGTTGGTATTTATCAGGTAAACACATACCACTTTCATGCTGTTAATTAATCAGTGTTTTCTTTTCCATGTTGGAAAGCCAGAATTGTGTTAGGCTTCTAACATATCACAACACTGTGGAACTTATTTATGCCCTGGGGACTCATCAAGGGTCTGTGCCCATGGGATCTCTTTCTGAAGGAGTACAGTGGTGTGTAGTTATTGGTGAAGAAAACTATAATGAGAAAGTGGAAGCTTAAGGTAGCTAGATGTCTTTTTTGAACACTGGATGGTATCAATGTCTGCATGATTTGATAGTTGGTAGATTACATTACTTAATTTTCTCCTTCATAACAAATAACTGCTATTCATAAATACCTATTTGTGGCCTGATTTGCAAAGTTGCGTGGCACTTGTAGTTAAGTAAGGGGAAGCTAGACAAAGACCAAATAAAGTGTTGTGGAATGCTAAGTAGCTTAAAAAAACACACCTTACACATGTCAACTTGGGCATTCAAAATATAGGCTGGCACTTTTCTCTGTGGCTCATTCCTCTTTTAATAATGTCATCTCACCTCACAGGGGCTTTGTGAAAATTAATTAATTACGGTTTGTGAGGCATTCAGATGCTAATGATAGCTACAATGGAAAGAAAGCCTATGGAGAAATTAATAGTTTTGAATTCAATGTAATGATTGAATGTGAACACCACATGTGAGTCACATATTGGCCAATAAGAATAACAGAAAACATGAATAGCTGCTCATTCACTGATGTCTATTACTATGTACACTGAATGAGAAAGGAGTCCTGTGGTAAAAACCATAATATATATATATATATATATATGTAGATAAACACAAATAGTACTTCAGTACATAAACCTGAAATACTGAGTTAATAGGTAACAAGCAAACAGAATTGCCTAATTTCTCAGCTTTTGAACATTAAATTTTGTAAACACTTAAATTCTCAATAAAAGAGCAAATTTTAAAACAGGAAAAACACCCTAAAAGATTTTTTTTTTGTTTTTGTTGTTTTGTTTTTTTTGTTTCACAACCAGACAACTGTCTCTGCAATATCAAAACCCGTACCTGTAGTAAGTGCTGGGCTGTGGGAACCTAATTAGATGGGAAAGAACATAACCTGGACAGAGTTTCTAGCATGAAGGGAATAAACCTGAAGCCTTGGGAGTGGGGTACTAGATCAGGTCATCCCACCTAGACTTAGACTTACAAGGTCAGACCCCTGTCTGCGAAGCGATTGGATACCTGCCCTCAGGTAACCCTATGTATTGTTAAGCCCACCACACCTCTGGGTCTTTGGAAGCTGCCCCTCAGATCATGCAGTCTCTCTAAGAACATTAAAATCTATCTTGGGCACTCCATCAAACCCATCTCATTTTACAGCCACACCGCCTGATTGGACCAGTCCCTGGATCACAGAGAACAAACCCTGATACTGGGCTAAAGAGTAGAATTCAGACATTTGGTGAGCGCAGAGATGTGCTACATGCAGGTGATAAATTGAGGAACAAGGTCCTAAACTTCATCATGCAAAGCCTGATCCTGTAGAGTGACATAAGGTGCCCATGGCTGACTCTATCTCAGTGTAAAACATAGTCAAAAACAGGCGGAGAGCACCCCCACCTCAATGGGAAGATGGTTCTACAGAGCAGCACATTTGGATCCATTTCAAGAAAGCTTCCATGTAGCTCACAAGAGCAAATATTAGAAATTATTTTATAGATTACTAGATGCTTTGTATTCCAAACAAACCACAGTCTGTAAGGCCAATTTGTGTGATCTGTTACGTCAGTGTTTAGATGGAGTATCTGCATGGTAATTCTTCATACCTTCTTAGCAGCAATCAGAAGCAGAAGTTGGACTTACTTGATTCACTGAGAAACATTAAAAATTAACACCATAAAAATGGATATGTTTGGTTGCAGTTGAGACATGGACAGGCTGAAGCAAACTCTTTAGGGTCTGAGCTCTTTTGACATGACTTAATATTGTCATTGTCCTGTATTACTTATGTTATGATGGCAGCAAAATTATAAAAAAAATCCCAAGTGATTCCTCATGTCCTGTTTTAAGAAGATGCCAGTCAAAGTCAGAAGACTGTTCCAATTTTTAACAGTCCTCATATACCCAGTTTGGTATGTTCAGGGCAGGTTCTTATTTGCTCAAGCTCCCCTATTCCCCCTCTACAGATACCTTCCAATTGAGAAGACTTCAGTCTAGAAATGACTTTTCATTTTCTTGTATATACTATGGACACAATAAAATGAACACGGCACTCTGGCTGAGATCTTGGTGATCTACTTTGACTTCAGGAACACAAATAATTTCCTCTGACCCATGTTGTCTCCTTGAAAACTAAGCCTTCTGATCTTGTTTTCACAGTTTTAGTTACTTTCCCAGGAAAGTAACTATAAACATAAAGTATTTATAGATTCCTGACAATGACCAGGGATTGGATAACTAAGTTACCACCTTCCCAATCACACTGGTCATGTGAAATGTCCATCAAAGACATTTCTTAGAAGGAATCTGTAAGCACTTTATAGTTACTTTCCTGGGAAAGTAACTAAAACTATGAAAACAAGATCAGAAGGCTTAGTTTTCATGTATTCTTAATGCAGTATAATTTCAAAGGTCCTTCTCATATTGATTTTAATATTGCGTATTTGTTCTTCTAGCTTCTTTTGTCTTTGATCAAGGTTAACTATCCTAGTCATATTTTAAAGGTTTCCCTTTCTGACATTTGTATTTGTAAACATTTAATTAAATTAATTAGAAGAGATTAAGATCATGCAATAAGTAATATCAAAATCACAAAAATCTCTCACAGAGAGAGCAAAAACAGAGTGTATTTGAGAGATGAGAGAATTAATTACATAGATAACATTTATCATACATTTCTATTCATCATTTCAAGTAACAGAAGAACAAAAGTATACGCAATGAAATTGAGAGATAATAAATTTTAAATCTGACCTCAAAGGAACTTGTTTCTAGGAAGAAAAAACCCTACACCAAACAAACGATGAAATTGTTATATGAAATACAGGTTTTATAGACAGCATGAAGTCTTCCAAGTTGTTGCAGACACCTGCTTAAACAATATATAATGTACAAATATACAAAAGAACGTCTGGACTCAGTCAGACCAGAGATTCATCTAGACTATCCAGTCTGTGAGAGTAACAAGTACACACTGATATCACTCACACATAAGGTCAAAATTGCAATAAACTGGGGTTGTATTCACATCTTTAAATGGTCATTCATGGATGGACTTTTCCTCTATGCAATTGCCCATCACATTTTGAATCCATACACAATTTCAGGCTTATAAAATATCTTACATCAATATATTTTGTGTTGCCTGCTGGCTTTATTAGGGATATCTCCCTATTCTTGATTTACAAAAACCAAATGTGTTTCATCTTCTCCTCATTCGTTATTTACATTCCTACATCACCCCGCACCATTCAGTTCTTTTTGAACAGTGGGATCCTAACTCTACTCCATGATGTGGAAATTCTTCTGTAATCCCAGTAATCCACATCTTTCTTCTCTGTGCTTCTCCTCATTTTCTTATGTCCCTTCTGAGATAAGAGAATGAGACAGAGACTGTATGAAGTACTTAAGAGACAGGTTTATCATACAGAACAGTAATCTGATTTCTAGCATTGCTCTTTCCAAAATCACCAAGCATCTGCCAATGTTTTCTTCATGTCAGTTTTACCTGTTCCAGAGCCCAACAATGCATATACACACTCTGAGATGTATTTTCCATGAATGTTCCTTTGCATTTATGAATATCTAATGTAATCCATAATTTTATCAACTAGTCATTCAGCACCATGAGTTCCTACTCATGCCACCTCAGAGTATTCATCTTTGGTGGATTCTGATACTAATTCCCCTCACTATGAAAACCAATCACTTTATTCTAATCTTTTGCTTCCTATGTCAAGTATAAATTCATAAGACCTCATTTTTACTAATGAATTTTTACTACAGGCTAATTGGCCTGTAACTCTTCAGTTTAAAATACTGATTAGCCTCCAACTCCACAACTCACTTCTTTTAAGAGCTTAGTGATGGAGCACATTTGGTCTTGAATAAGGAAGATCTTTGAATTTCAGTTTGGCAAAGATTTGGACCCAAAATTTATCATTACATTAGTTATTCCACTGGGGTTTTTTGTCCTCATATTCAGTACCACTGAGCTTCTGAAAAGTGCACAAAATTCTTCCTATTTCCTCCTGATGTGTGTTAAAAACTGATTTTGCAAGTTCATCCTAGAAAAAATCTACAACTCTCTCCCTTAGTCTCAAGGCACAGCCATTAAATTTCTCTGTTTACCCAAGTTTGCATTTTAAAATCAATTACTTAGGAACCAAAATAATTTTATCTCCCCATTTAATCTGAATGGAATGAATGGGATTATTTGCTATAATCAGCTCTTCTATGACAGACTTACAGTAAACAAGTCTCAAACGGCATCAGATCTTGCTGACCCAGCAACAGCATGATGAAGTCTGTTAGCTATCACATTTAGACACAGAGAGAATGCTAGGGATTCTGACTAAAGAGAAGGCAGGATGTACAATAACAAAACTCCCAGGAGCATTGAGCTCTCCAGTCATATCCAGACTCATGAATGACATGGGAATTCATTGCATGGCAGATTTACAGTGACACCTGAATGGAATTTCTTTTATAATTTTTCTGAAAAAATATTTGGCCATATCAGATTTTTTCAAGTATACACTCTCTATTTCTGTAAAAGGTAGAATTTTCAGAGGCAGATTTGCAAAATCACACATGAAAAAAAAGCAAGAATTTTTATTAAATACTCTTGTAGAACATTATTCTACATTAGTTCATTTTCATCACTACAATTCACCTTTTAGATTAGTCTTTTAACTAAATTGTCTATCTTATGACTGCTATAATATTCTCCTGTCTATTCTTCTAAGATACTATATGCATTGCTGAACACCATTTAGATGAACTTGTGTGCTCTTTCAGTTTAAAATCAGTCATAGCAACTGTACAACCCTCCACCCGTCACACTCCTCACATTTCGCTCTGAAGCTGCTCCGTATCTGTAACTTCAGCTGTTAAAGGAGATTATTCCAGGCAATGAAGTAAGTTCTGTACATTGAAAAAAAAAATCCTCATTTTGCCAGAAATTGAGTTTTAAAGACTTGGAGAATGTTGCAATTTCTTCCCATGCCTCTAACTTCTCCTTACTTCATTCTCCTTCTCTATGCACCGAAATAAATTCACTAAAAATCAAACAAGCCCAGCACCTTGTTTTCCTAGCTATGTTTGAGCAGCTTTTATCTATTCTATCAATAGATGTGTTATCTAGGACTCTCTCCTTTCCTACAACAACCTTATATTAAACAGTCTGTAGATCCAAACAAGTCTATCAATTTACCCTAACATGGAATCTCAGAGTCTCGATCAGGTCCTGACAGCCACTCCCAGAGCCCTGACTCTTTCTGGTGTGCAGGTCACTGCCACAGTATATAATAAAGGGCTTTCCCAGTGGTACTCTCTGGAATCTTATGAAGGATTGCAGCACTTATGGGCAATAGGAAAAACAATCCTTCAGCTTTGAGTCAGTGTGATGTACTAATAGGTGAAAAAATGAGTAAAGCTGAAATGTTTCAACTTGATTACACTCTTAGAAAACCTTTAAGTTGAAATTCATAAAAATAATCAACTCATAATAAAAGTTTTGCTTATAAGGTATCATAAAGAAATGCTTTAGCTACATTTAAAAGGCTTTAGAATAGTGCCACTTGTGACACTGTATTTATAGGTCAGATGGACTGCTGCCATTGTAACTTTATTTTCTGCCATGCCAATTAAAAAGTAAAACAGGTCTCCTAGTGCAAAGTAGGAAAAACAGCTACAAAACTACTTCTGTTAAACAAGATTTAGTGTTAGTGTCCTTCTTATGTAAGAAAATGAAAGAGAGCAAGAAATACTCAAGACTTTACAGCTCACCTTTCAGATATAATTTTTAAATGCCTTATGAAGCTTTTTAATCTCACAAATGCCAATTACCTTCCCAAACACTAATGCATTTTCTCAAAATCAGATACAACTGGAATCTGTCTCTCGGTAGAAATAAATGCAATGATGAATTTGGGACTGCTGAAGTACATCAAAACCAATCATGGCCCATCTAGCAAAAGCATCCAAAAGATCCCAGGGAAAGTAAAGAATTAGTGTTCACAAAAAAAAAAATAATAAAACCAAAACCCAAAAAACAACAACAAAACCAACCAACCAAAAAACCCCAAATCAATTAATTAAAAAAAACCCATAAGAAAAGTATGTCATTTACTACAGTCAGATATTTAAGCAGACAGTTTATATTCCAGCATATATTACTGCCCCCTGCTTATTCTCTCTTTGAATGCTCATGGTCATAAACCAAGCCTGTGTATAAGAAACACTGCTTTTTACACACGTATAACAAGTTATCTGCTTGTGCCTTTTTATAATTACAGAGCTTTTATACACTACATTCTTACAGCATTGACAGACATAAACAAAAGGAAAACTCCAAAGATGCACATGGTTTGTGTTTCACCTTTACCTTTTATCAGGAGAAATTAAACTGATTTGAAAGAAAACACTTGGAAAAAAACTAGCAAAGAAGCCATCACCATATACCTAATGATTAATTATTTTGCAAACTTTCATCATAAAAACTTCCAGTTTTCTCTGACCTAGTGGTCACTCTGGGTCAGACCAAAGGTCCATGCAGACCAGCACCTTCTTTTCAGTATTGGCTAAAGGAAATAAATCAGAAGAGATCACTATATGACAAAACCAGGCATTTCCTTAAACATATTCCCAATCTGCAAAACATGCAGCTCAGCAAGCTCCTGAGACATCTGGGTTGCCTTATAATGATGCCTTTTAAAAATTCTTTTTATTTATGAATTGCCCTTTCTTGGGATACAGTGGTTAGAATATAGTACGGGTGGAATAATTCCTAAGTAGGGAAAAGCGTCCCATACCAACAAAAGATCCACAAAAGCCACCAACAAAACCCAACCAATTGCCTCCCCATGACCCGTTTTGTATGATTTTAATAGTTAATCAAATAATGGTTGTCTAATTCAATCTGTTCAACTGACTATCCAGAGCAGATTTAACTTTCTGTCACATCACAGGCGGTATAAAAGTCTTGATTTAGTAATGTCTGCATTGATGAGCTGCAATAGCCACAGCTAAAGATGCCTTTGTAGGACAATATGTCTGAGTTAAAAATACAGCAGAACTCAGGAATATGTCAAAAGGTATACAATTAATGGTTACAAAAATTACACAAGTACTCTGAGAGGATTTGAGGGCTTTTTTCCTTTTTTTCCCCCCTGCTTCAGTACTATCAAGAGATTAGTTATGTGACTTACATCTTGTCAAACCTAAAACCTTTAGATAGACTTTTGAAATCAAAATATTTGACTATGTACTCCATCAAAATATGAGAGAATGTTCTACTTTCTTTACATCCCTTAAAAAGTAATGTAATAGACCAATATGAACAACTCACATCAGTAATTTAATTGATACATCTCTCTCATTTGTTGCCACCAAAATGCGTAACTGAAACTGAAGACTTTTTGATTCTACTTTAACCACCACCGTTTTTTTCCCCTTTAATTTTCTTGAGACCCATCATGTTAATGTAAATGTGACATTATAAAAAAAGTATTTTGGATAGATTTCCCAGTAAGAACTAGTAAGTACTAGAAACTAGTAGTAAAAGTAAGTAGTAGTAAAAGAAACTCTGAACTTTATTATAATTAGTCAAGATGAAATGTTTACAGTATAAGAAAGGTAAGAAAACTCTGAATAATATAAATCAGCATGTGTTCTCACTGATTTTTTTTTAGTTATTTGTATCACAGATATATTGGATTTACATGAAGAACTATGAGCTTCATTCTAAAACTTATTCAGAGCAAATGTGAACTATTGTGAAAGTTGCATCCTGTTCAGCCCTGCTCTTGCATTAAGTGAAACAACCAGGCAGCAACAGGATGAAACCACTGAGCCAGTTTATGTAATATAAAATTAAATTTCAAATGTGGAGGAAAATGAAATTAAATTAACTGATTCATTCAACAGTTACAGTACTTTTTCACTAAGGCCTGAAATGGAAAAAAACTGTCGCTTTACCGGAGAACTTGCAAAAGTCAAATGATGAAATTCAGAACTGAAGTGGACTTAATAATTATGCCCTCAGCAATATTTTGTTAAATATATTGATGTTACAGAAATTAGATTAATAAAACTGAGAAAAGGAGATTAGTGTTGCAACTTTTAATATTCAAAATGAGATTCCTGAACTCTAGAACTGATTTCATTCTAGCATCATCTTTAGAGACTATTGAGCTTCCTAATATTTTCCTAATAATGAAGTGTTGCAGTGTATTTCCCTTTAACGGTTTATTCTGTTGTCCACTATGTTAATGGTTCAGTCCAAGTTGTAGCCTCCTACCCCAGTTGTCAATCCACCCTGACACCTGCCCCTTGGTCTCAAATGTTCCCTGTCCCTCCTCCCCTCAGATGTCAATCTTCCCTTAGGCCAACCCCCTACCCAAACCGTCCCTTTGGAAATCCCAATCCTCAAAGCCCCATTGGCCCTTGTGACCTATTCTCCTCCCCCAGCTTTTCCCCACTGGTTGATATATTGTTAAATCCCACCTTGTACTCCACCACAAAACATCCCTCATTGGTTGAAGTGTTGTACCCTCCCCTTGATCCTCCCCTGTACGCAAGTTGCTGTACCCTTGTATCGTTTGTATTTTGTTCCTGGACCTTCCCTGGAAATAAACCCTCCTTGGAACCCATACAAAAGGCCTTCTCCTCGTTCTTGCCTCCACCCTACACCTAATGCTAGAACAGTGCTTTAGAGCATCTCTTTTAAGCCACACTTCAGGTCATCTTGCTCCTGGGGTGTGTCCCACTCCCAGCATGGAGCTGTGGGAGAGCTAGCCAGCTACGGTACCACGTCAATGAAGAGGTGGTCATCTTTGCCGTTACTCACTTTGCTAAGAGAATTTTCCTGTGAGATCATTCAGTATATCGACCAATCTCTGAAAAGATTTTGTTGCAGTTGCTTAAGAAATTTGACATTTTTTCCCAGACAGAGAAGACAAGTAATACAGTAAAGTAGACTGATGTTCTGACTTGCTTGATGCCACTCATGATATTGAAAAAGCAGCTTTTTAATATTTTCATAGCTTGTCTTGAGCAAACATTTTAGTTGCATCCTTTGATACTATATCCTTAATTTTCTTTCAGAGTGGAAATACTTAATCAGCCTTTCCAAAATGCAAGAGATGGAGAATTCCTTTGCAATAAGAATCACCATATTATAATACTTTTTCCCCCCATACAGAATTGTATCTGAAGAGTCACAATTGTATCACTCAGAGTCTTAATACAGTTTTACTGCCAGGTTTGCAAATAAGATCTCTTCACACAGATTTTGATCTTTAAGTCTCAACATACGTGAGAGATCAACTTATCAAAATCAACATAATTTAGATGAGCTAATTTTTATGAGATTATAGAGGACCTTAAAATATTTCAAAAAATTCTGTAACTTATCCATGTTCCCAATTCCAGGAAAATACCTTGCAAGAGGATTTCCACCTCCTGACAAAAATGAGACAAAGACTTTCATATTTTTGTACTGAACACAACTAACTCATGTTACTTTGTACTCTGATGATTCCTGTGAAAAATGAAAATGTTTTGCCATGTTCCAAAGCTGTCTTCATAAAACCAAAAAGACCAGATCTCAGTTTGAAGACCAAATAAGTAAGAATCAAAACATCGGGGGGTTGCTACTTGCCCTCCTGGGTAGCAATTAGTGGTTAAGTCCAGCAGTCCTGGGAAGGACTGAACACTACTGAACACAAGGTGCCACCACCACTGACTTTACACATGGGATGCCTGGAAATCTCCCTTTCTGGATCATTTTGCTCAGGCAAATTTTACAGTCTATAAAACAATTATTTACTGGCTAATACATATAATATATAATCAGGCATTACAAGCTACCATTATATTAATTAATTTGTCACCACCCTTTCTCAGACACCGTTGAAATTTCACTAGCCATGCAATCACCAACTGTGGCGGGAAACCTTCAGTACTCCTGGAATACTTGACGCTCCTGAGTCATCATCTCTTCCTCTTGAATCCTTCAACTGTTTTAGACATTTATCCATATCACATTTTACCTTTAGTATCTCATGATTTTACAGACTCTCAAAGCTCCTTCTCACAAAAAGTTTTCATGGAAGGCTGAGCAAATGTGACAGAGCTCTACTGTACTAAAATATGCATATTTCACAGAAATACGAATCTCTGGCAGAAGAGTTATAGGAATATGCTGCAGAAGTCATCAACATTCAAAGAGGATGGACAGATTCATAAAGCAGTTATCCTCCCTTCTAATTAGTCCCCTCTAATTAGTTATCAGCTAAGAGTTGGATTTTTCTTGTGGAATGGCTTATAATAGCCAGATCTTGAAAAAGTAAACTTCATTTTCCCTAATAAGCCACTGACTCTTTAGCAAATAATGTATGTTTTGATTTCTTGAAAGACCTATATATTTATTGAAAATGCCCACCAAAATATAAACCTCTATGTGTAGATGACCATATTTACTTTACTTTTACTTTGCCATACTTTATGTCCATTTTAACGTAGTTTCTGATATATGTATTTTCTCTATAGTAGACAAACCATCCTTCCACAGAAGTGCTTATTTCCCCTCCTTCTTCATTTTGCTTTATTTCTCATCTGGCATGTTATTTACCTTCTCTGTTCCTGATATACTTGTACTTATACATATCTACAGAGCAAGAAATTTCAATTTCACATTGAGGTTTTTTCCTTATTTGAGGTTATTTCCTTATATTTGCAAAATATAATATTTGCAAAATTGTTATCCTAAATAGGTTTAAATATAATGGTGCTTTACAGAGGTTCCCTTTCTTGGGCAATTATTCTAGAAGTTACAGTAGTTGCTGTCATTGTGCACTTCCAGAAAGCCATTTGCATTCTTTTTTTTTTTTTTTTTTATAGGTAGATTCATTGTTTCTTGCAGCTAAATTAAGGTCAAAAAAATGTATGTTCAAAGCTATATGGAGCCATCTATAGATTTTTCAGTGTAACAATAATTAGCCTATGTTTTTACAGCACTTTGAAGTGCAAATTGCTGTTTAAGTGCTCAGTATTCTTATCATGGCTTCAGCAGGATTTGGCAATTAATATAAAACTGCTGGTCATCCAAATACAATTACTTGCTGTGAGTAGGTGGTTTAAATACAATGCACAGGTAATGAGTGACCTTTACAATACAATGGTACAGTCACTGCCAGAGAGCACAGTACATTAGCCAAGCACAGGTAGCTTTACTGAAAGATGTAAAAGTATCCATGGTTTCTACATCACCCCTTATCATTTGAGTCAGGAGGGCTTTCCCCCTGATAATAACGATACTGCAAATCTCCTTCCTAATTGCCCTGTACATTAATAACCTTTACTGCTGTAAAAGTTCCAATATGAACTTTACATAGGAGATTTACTTTTACTGAACTGATGTACATTTTAATGACTACTATCACACACATTTACTTGCATTATAACTTAGTTTCTTCTTAGTGATGCTGCAGATAAAAAACAAACATGAGTGTAGTTTGCAAAATTACTCATCACAAGAGTGGTCTATTGGCCTGAGTTTTGAAAGCATATATTTAGATGTAGAGATTAGTTTGGTCCTTCTTGTAACCAGATAGCAAAAGCTGTCTTTGAATTTTATCAACATCTTAAAGCCTGGCAAGTAGAACTTTTGAATGACCAATGAAAAATACTGTGTTTACACATCCTATACTTATAAATGAATGTCATATATTATATGAAATGTGTGTCAACTGTATAATATCTTCACTTATATTTAAAAAGGAAACTAACCTGAAGGAAAGTCAAGGAACACTGCTGCACAAGATTTTCAGTTTCACTACACACTGACACCTGCATTCAACCATATCCACAGTAAAGAAGGATACCATTTATCTTTTATAATAATATGGAGTTCTCTGTCAGAGTAGGGTCACTGAAATGAGTAATAATCCCAGCACTGTCTAAGGTACAACCAGCAGGGTCCAGGTCAACAGGCAAGCAGACAATAATTTGCCCAACAACACTGAATTTCATCTGCCCGCAGCCCCTATCTACTGATTATACAATCAATACACCTCAGATGAGAAGAGCTAACAACTGACCGGGGCAGATCAATGCTAGCAAATAAGCGCTTCATGACAAAAACTTTGATAATTACCATTCTGAAGCCGTGTAAATGTTGTTTCTATTGTAACAACATTCATGATGATACTGCTATGATTGCACTGTTATTATAGGTTTAATGTTAGGCAATCAAGCTGCAGTGGTCTAGGTATCAACAAACAGCATCAAAAGAAAACATCAAATTGTCCCTATTCTCCTGACATTGTAGCTGCAACATTTTTCTATGTTAGTGGCCACAAATGAACAATAATAAGTGACAATTCAGTGAAAAATACTATTTTCACAGCTTACAAAAGTCACACAATATAGATTGATACAAGTATGATTATTTCTAGACCCAGAAGTGAAGGCACACCCACTTAAACCAGAGGATTAAAATGAATTCAGTATTGTGCTCCTTGTTTCCATGCATCAGTTCAGAGCTTTTAAGATCCACTTCAACTAGTCATAACCCAAAAGTATACACAGCTTTGTTCAATTTATTTATTATTACTTTTCATACTGCATATTTCATTTTTCTTTCATTCCTGAAGTGCTGGCTCATTCTCAAGACATTAACTTTTAGAGAAGTAGTCCTGACTGATTGTCAATGGCCATATTGACTCCAGTTAGCCTCTCGCATCCTCAGCACAGAAAAACACTACTGGAACACACTACTGAAATGTGCAGGAAATCGGGACTTCATAAAGCAAGATCATATAGAGCTGTGGCAGCCTTAACTCTGAAGCTACATATGATAAATACTGTGTTTAATATTTCATGTTCTGGACCACAGAAGGCCATCTCAGTAGCAAAATATGTTCTCCCAATGGTACTTTTAAGGTGGAAGCACACTCAGCTGCATAGCACTTCAAAAACATTTAGTCACAGCAAACCATAACTGTGATATATGAAAAGATATCTCTTACATTGGCATTTCATGAATGGAAGTTTTAATCAGTTGTTTCACAGACTAAATGCAGATGCCTCCAAAAGTCTGCATGTTACCTGTCTATAACTTTTAATTCAATGATTGGCTAGATTTGCCATGGCCTAAGAGAAATCACCTGTCCATCCAAGGAGCTAGAGATACCAAACAATAAGGATAAACCCAGACCTCTCACAGTCAGCAATACAGGTGTGATTTGAACTAGCTTGAACTAAGATTTCCCTTTCAGCATTTCTTCCTCAAAACAACTTCTGCCTCACAAGAGATTCAAAGAATTCGATGTATATTAAAATCCTTTCCTTCTCAGAAGGGCTCATTTTTATTCAGGGACAATTTTGCTGACTGACAGGTAAGCATTTGGTACTGAAATTGGACCTGTACAAGAGCTTTGCATTTCATTTGCTCCATTACACTAGTGCATGGATTACTGGGCTTTTACTTTGGCATCTTTCCATTATTTTCAGATATCTGACATGAACAAAATGACTCATCTGACAATCTGTGTAACAAATTTGTTCCAAAAAGAATAGAACATTATTATACTATTTTGTACATGGGGGTACCACAACCTTCTACAGTAATATGGCCAGAAATTCTAAGTGTATAAATAGTAGCTGATATTGTTTAAAAAATAACAAAAAATAAAAAAAAAAAGAACAGATAGGAGTGACAGCACAGAAATATCACACTGAAGAAATGAGAATTAATTTTAACACTACAGCTTTCAGTGTCATTTCAATTTCTGAATCACTTCAGGCATAATACCAAATTTAATTTTCTTTGTGTTGGGAAAAAAATGCATAAAAATTGACATAAGACTTCTAGACTGTCTGATATAATATAGCTGTTGACAAACAAGTATTGTCAAATTCTGGCACCAAAGAGTTAATAGTCATCATACTTGACTCTTTTTGTTAGTTGATTAATGTTCCTACTTCAACCACAGATCAGCTTTTAGCTATCGCACTCTCAATTTGATTTGCAGAAGGAAAAAGAAAGTTTGCTTGCTACTCATGTAAACAGGCATGAGTACGCTTCTCCATATCCTTTGATCTTCCATCATAGAATGGAATTCCAATACCATAGTTAGCTAGCTTTTACAAGAAGTTTTTTAACCATTTTATGGCAGCTCTTGCCATCAGAGCACCTTCCTTACATCTGGAAATGCAGGTAGAAGTCCTTCCTGACCACTGTAATTTTGCCCAATGCCTGTACAACATCAGCATGGCAGAAATGAAAACTCAGCTGTTTAGTGAGATGTGCAGTGGTCCTTCATCCTGAGTTTAGGGTACAAGGTCTGCTTCTAATCATGCCAATTAACACAACAATTCTTCCAGTAGAACCACTGGGTGGAATATAATAAATCCCTTCAGGGATGAGACAAAAAAGGAGCAAAGGGTGAAAACTAACAAGAAAAGAGATATTTTACATTCTTCCCCATTAAAAAGACAATGTTTGGAATGAATGCTATATTTATTTTTATACATATTCTTATAATTTAGGTGAAAACTATTTTTTTAGAGATACATTGGCTGTCTTTACAGCATTTGAAAAAAATTCCATGATACGTGCAGAATATTCTGGTGCAGTTTCCCAGACTATTTCCATTGCTTACTTGTGAAACTATTAAAAATTCTCAAATTCTGTAAACTTCCATTACTGACACATTAAATTTAACATTAAGCCTTAATTTTTATGTGAAACGCCTTTATTCAGACTTTCTGAAAATTAAAATTACAGTAACTCTGAAGCATCATGAACCCTCAAACCATGCTGTTTCAAAACTACTTCGTTTCAAAAACCGTAATTTACATAGTAAGACTGACTGGCGACCTAGGATACAGCAGTAGAAAACAATGGAAGCAGGAAGGGAGGAGTGCCTAATCCATGGAGCAAATGCAATTGCATCGTTTATATGGTTGCAATTGTAGGCCTGCAATGCGATCCATTTTAGAGGTTACACTGACTAACAGCATACAAATGCTTGAAACTCTACTAGATGATACCTAGTCAGAAATCTCATTTATGTAGGAAATGTTTAAATATCTGCTGGTTGGTTAGGTCACCAGAAATGAACCAAAGGGAATTCTTTCAGACAGCTCAAAACAGCCAAAGTGAGTTCTCAGCCATAGATGTTTCCTCCTAAATGCTGACCTAGATTTCCAAGGGCTGAGGCTTTCTCATGGTCTGTGGGGAATGACTGACTGATTTAGTAATGCCTTTTCCACAGAAGTCAGGTCAAGGTATAGATTAAGATATAAAAATACATTAAAAAATCATAGGGAAGTCAAACATAGATCTGTGCACATTTGTTCACTAGGAACAAGACACCAAGTGATCTTATAGTAGTGCAAGGGAGAGCGAGACAAAAATCAGGAAAACACTTCTATTGATATAGATGGGGTAGGACTGGAATAGTAATGGAATATGTTAGCTGGAGAATCTCCATCAATACAGAGCTTTCAAAACAGGCCAGAGAGATACCTGCCAGGAATAGTTTGCACAGATTTAAATCTCCTTTGGTTCATCTTAACATGATATCTTCAGATCCCTTTCAACACCAATTTCTATGATCTCTGATTTTTTTGTCAGCACTCACAATGTGAATCAAGTCAGTAAAAGTCTCCATTGCTTAAAACAAACAATTCAGACCTACAGAATAAACTTAGCCAAAAGGCAGTAGTCTCAATGACTGTATAAAATGAGCAAGTAGACAAACTCAAAAACGGTTCTGCATGTAAACATTAAAATAGTTTCATCAGGCCTAGTTAATGTAATAATAGCCATTGGATTTCTTGCTAAACGAGTGTAACAACTAAAACACTTCCAAATGAACTTCATAATTGTAGTAACAGTTTATACCTGATGGGACAAGATTTTGACAATGCCATCCTCCATTAACCAGAAAAATTAATATTACCTTCTAAACCTTCCTTTGTCTGTAGTGAATGAAAAGAGAATTTAAACAAGATTATTGAAGATCACTAAGTTAAATGCTTATGACAAGATTTTCAGAAGCAACTCAAGGTTATAAATATCACTATTTCTTCAAGCTCTCTTAAAAATTCCAGTTGTAGTTACTGGGCTTGTGAATATATTAATTCCTGTAAATAATAACAATGTAACAAATACCTGGCATACTATACTGATCTGGTATCAGGTTCAAACAGCAAGTATCAAAATGGACAGTGGAAAATTGGTGACAATCACAAATCTAGTCCAAATAATTCCAGAAGTGAAGTGGAAATTAATAAGAAAGTATTTTTTCCATTATTTCTAGGCACAATCAGAATTAATTTCCTTGTTTGTGTTTTCTCCTTTCATACAACAAAGAGTATAAAATATATATATAATAAGCCAAACCATGGTTTACAGCTGGCTTACTGTCATGAATTAACTGGATGACATCACATAGTCCAAATAGAAGAAAAGTTGAGATGAAAACCATAAGAACCAGGAGAAATTCATTAAGTCCATCAATCAACCAGTAGCAAATTTCCTCCAGGCAATGAGACAGCTATTTTTAGCCAGAGTTGCAGAAATGTCCTGTTCCACTCCCACGTACAGATGGCAGAAATTATACCTTTTGCATAATTTCCATTTAGTTATGATGACCTTCAGACTTCAAGTCTGTACTATTTTGTTTACAAAAATCAAATCACTCTTAAACCCTAACATACCTTGGAGGCAGCTTATTCTCAGACTCTTATGAGTTTTTGTATTAACAAACTCATGAAGATAGGTTTGAAATTATGCTCTATGTATCCTGCAAGAAATTTTTTGTTTGTTTAGAAAAAATAAAAGTAAAGTAGAAACAACTTTCAAAAAATAAAAGAAAGGAAAATGTCTATGGGAGAAGAAAATATTAATTATGTGTTAAAACTATAATTTTAATAAGCCTATGTATAAGCATTTCAATCTGAACATAGGGCATATTTTGATCACTTCCTTGCAGATAAAACTACCTTTCTTTGCACTTTCTTCTTCTTTCAAAAGCCTTGTTAAGGAAGACACCTTTAAAAGTAACTCGTGGCAGTTTTACATCATTATGCAAATCCACCTTTCTGCTCATTCAGATATTATCTCTTAAGACCTTTACATATGTAAAAGAGACTAATGATTTTAAATCTTAAAACTGGTCTTCAGGAAAGGACAATATGGTCATTCCAATGCAGTCAAGAAACAAAAGGAAGATGCAACTAAAGCTTTAACCTTTTTTTTCTGCTCTTAAATCTTGAGTCACATGAGCCCTTGCTAGCCCTAGATTTCCAGAGGCTGATAGTCTAATTGCTTCCCGAATAAAGGAACTCACAGATAGTCTGAAGGCATGCAAAACCTTCTCATCCCTTCTCACTTCCCTTACCAAACACAACCTGACCACGGCATTATGTTTTATTCATTTTGGCTGAATTCATTTGGTTCCTTTCTGTGAACAACTGTGAGGAATGCTGTCATCCACACACCAGAAGAAGAATTGAGGCAAAAGCTATTTACAGTCATATGTTCTTACTGGCACAGGCTCTTTGTTTATTACTTTATTTTGATTTAATCTGTTTTAATGAGCTTTCACAACTAATGATTCATTAGCTTTTTCATGGACTCATTCATATATATGAAATAGATTTTTTTTTAAAATATATATTCTGCTTTGCTTTTGATAGGAAAAACTTCCAGACTAAATTCCAAAAGGATAGAAAACACTATAATATGTCCTTGAACAAGCAAACAAGATTTCTACTTTTCATTAAAACACCTATGTCTCTCTAAAGAGTTTCAATCTAAATGATCTAACTTTGTGTGAACTATATTGTATTGGGTAAAAGGTTAACTTCTAGAATAATTTTTTTTTTAGGATGACATAAAACAAAAAGGGTATTAAATTTTTTTGAAGTCAGATGCAATGAAATGAAAATAAGAAAACATTCCATTTTAACATATTAGTGCTTTACTACCATACATCTATGTCCATTTTTTTCTCATTAATATTTCCAATACTACATTACATGGATATAAATCCTTTTAATGTATTTTTGAAAAAAAGTAATTGAAACTATACTTATAAAAGGCTTATTTTTATCAAAGAAAAGAGAATGTCATCATGCTTTCTCATAAATTATCTGTCCAGATTTATTCATCTGTAACATTCCTGTAACAAGTCTTACCATTATTGTAATTTACTTCTCTATTTGGCACACAAATTTTATTAATTTAAAAGGATTATTCATTGATCAAGTATTTACCAGTAAATGTCTTCTAGAACTCTGAGAGACTGATATACAGTTCATTTGTTCAGTTTTTACAGGATTATTTTTATATCAGGTATTTATTTAAGTGGGCTTCATTATGTTGGGGAAGAAAATATTACTTATAAGGCCGATACTTGCTTCTAAATACAAATACCAAATACTTGATATGGGAGTAATCCAGTTAAAAGAAATAGCCATGAAGCATCTCTGTGGTCTTGATTGTACAGCACAGTCCATCAGAAGGAATATTTTATAAAGGATTAATCCTGAACAAAGTAAAATCCCCAGATAGTGACCTATAATAAAAAAACTTTTCATTACACAGATGAAGTCAGTGAGCAGAAACAAAAATTATCGAGTACGTGGTAGCCTGGTAGAGTTATGAACTAGACTATTTCCTTAATTTATCTTTTTATTTAAATTTAGCTGGGTTTTAAACTTCTTTTGCTTCCTGCTAGCAACATATGTGAGTTTGCAGAATGAAAGCTGACTGGTATTTGCATATTGCATAGACAACTGTAACTGTCCCTGTTACCTTTATACTGGCACATGAAAACAGAGCAGCCAAACTTGTAACAAAAATTATGGAAAAAAAGTAATTGTGGTAATTCTAAATTTTACAAAACATTCAAACCAACTATGCAGGTTTTCAAGACCTTTCATGGCTGTTCTGGAGTAATGTTCTGGACTCCCCGGTATGAGAAAGAAAAGGCCATACTGGAGAAAATCCAGCAAAAGGCCACAAAGACCATCAAGGGACTGGAGCATCTCTCCTATGAGAAAAAGCAGAGAGGTGTGAATGTTTAGCCTGGAGAAAAAAGGCTTGAAGTGGTGGAATCTCATCAATCTTTACAAACTTTTGAAAGAAGGGTGCAAAGCAGATGGAAGCAGTTACTTTCAGTGGTGCCCAGTAACAAGAAGTAGTGTGTGCAAATTGAACACCAGGGAACATTTTCTACTGTGAGAGAGGCCAAGCAATGGAAAAGGTTGCAGGGAGGCTGTGGAGTCCTCATTCTTGAACATATTCAAAAGCCATCTGGTCATAGTCCTTTGGCAGCTGGCTGTATGTCACCCAGACAGGTGAATCACTGTCTGAGAGGTCTGGCTCAAAGAGTGAGAATAAATGGGGTTACATCAGGCTGGCAGTCAGTACCAGTGGGGATTCCCAGGCCCAATTTTAGGCCCAGTGCTCTTTACTGATTTTATAAATGAACTGGACACAAGAATCAAATGTACATTAATTAAGTTTGCCAACAATACTCAGTTAGGAAGAGCTGTGGACTCTTTTGAGAATAGAGAGGCCTTACAGAGAGATTTGGGTAGACTAGAGAGCTGGGAATCTTAAGTATGTAATTGTGTAACAAAGGGAATATTTTAACTGATCTCACACATTTACTTCCACTCAGGAAGGACCATATCTTCTCCCACACAAAAAATTATTATGTGGCATTTAAATATCCCGCTCTCTAGGTAAGAGTCACATATCCTTTCATTTTAAAATGTTTTTAATATGCATATGTAAATTTATATTCAAAACATATACACAGCCTTCAACATAGAAAAACTCATGGTTTTGTGGAAGTGAGAAACTCATTGAGTGCTTTTTGGACACACAGAGAAGCAGGATAGAGTGAGTGTTATCCCGTCCAACATTACTGCCTTTGTACACCTTTATGTTGGATGCAGACAACTACAGCTAATTACAACCACCACATGTTATTTACAGAGACAGCATAGAGAAAGGTACTGACTCCTCCAACAAGCTCAGCAGAAGAGATTCCTTTATCTGTGCTGGTCCTTGGAAAAGGCTCAGTTCCAGGAGTAGAACAAAGAAAAAGGCAAAATTAATAATGATACGATGAAGAAAGCATGAAGATATAGGAGGCAAAAATTTGGAACACAAAAATGTTTTTAGTGACATCTATAATGTCTCAAGAGACCTTTCGCATTAATTTGTTTGACTGTCTAGGCCTCAGTAAAAACCAAACAAAACAAAACCCCCACAACAAAAACCAAAATAATTTCCTAATCTACCTCTGTAGAGCAACAAGTATTCCCGACTCTGGATACTTGAAAACGTCATGCGAATGCAAATGCAAACCTTTTTTCTTAGAGGAAGAGCTAGTAATAGAATAGAATATAATTTAGCAAACAGGAAGGAAGTGGGAAAAAACCAAATGTAAATAATGGACTTTTTCATACTGAAAACAGAGATCATAGAATTCATTTTGAGTGGAACAGAAAAGGTTTATTAAAATATGCTAAATTAAAATTTAATCTGATTTTATGTCTTTGGCTCATATTATATAATTTAAAATACTAACAAAAATTAATTCTAGCAATATTATACACTATATTTTAATATTTCCAGAAACAATTCTGAGAAAGGTATATTGAATAATACCATTCATTAAACTCAGCAAGAATAATATAACAGGTCCCTCAGAAACCTACTTTTTCAATGGGAGTCATAGTTATAAAAAAATATCATGGAATTTCATGCAAAGCTATGTTAGAACAAGTACCTTGCTGCCATTTCTGAAACCAAGATGATCTAAGTCTCTCACACCCAAAAAAAGTTAGAAGACATGTTCTCTGACACAATGCTCTTTAGAAGAAATAAGCATTTTTCAGAGCAACTATTTTCAGTTTGGGATCAATCACATACAATCTGTTTTAATACACACAGCTGTCACCATTCACAAAAGTTAGTATTTTCTAGAAAATGCCATATTGCTGTATTCATGTTCATCTTCATACATACACACACAACAATACTTGTTTGTTAGGAAACCTGTAATTTTTCAGTTATCAAATGGAATTACAACACAATAAAAAAAAAAATTGTTCATTAACACAGCCAAATAAATGGAGATGGCTAGATACTTCAACGGAGGAGTGGGAAATGGAGACTCCAAACCAATTGGCTGATTGATTAGGAAGATTTCTAATCAGTAGCTTGCACTGGAATTGAACCTTAGCCACACAACAAATTTAAGATCAATGTAATCCGTAAATAAGGAATCCAGAGAGAACAAGACCTTGCTCCTCGAGCTGACACATCTGAACTCACTGAAAGAATCATTATAGAAATTTTCCACATACTGGTCTCTGTAGATTTGCCCATGAGAAGGGGCATGATAGTAGTAAATACTTATCTTTGAAGGCTGATTTACACATGATACAGCCACTGTCATGCATGAGTTGCTTCATGGATGCACTACATTCACCAATGCATCTTGACGTCCCATGTTCTTAAAAATGGCTTCCAAACATACAGTGTAAAACTTCTACAATTCCTGATAAAACTGTAGGTATCATGGATGCTCAGATTCGTTTCAGCTGTTCAGGTATTCAAATTTCATTATTGTGTATCAAAAATGTGTTTAACACATGGAAGTTCAATACAGTGATCCTGTCACAGAGTAAGAAAAATTTTACAGAA
Organism: Pseudopodoces humilis; assembly: GCF_049639895.1. Taxonomy (NCBI): domain Eukaryota; kingdom Metazoa; phylum Chordata; class Aves; order Passeriformes; family Paridae; genus Pseudopodoces; species Pseudopodoces humilis. The sequence goes on along the minus strand of NC_142202.1, from coordinate 25,462,719 downwards.
CAGATGGTATTTTCAGCATTATGCTAGTTCCTTATTTAAATATTGTTTGGCATCTATATCCATTGAAACTGGCATGGTACATCATGAGAGAGGCATGCTGCCATCTCAACATATGGGTACTAATGTTGGTTGCTAAGAGAGGGTAAACAAATCCTATGGGCTCACTGAGGGCAGGATTCCTAAAAGAAATGCTACAATTACTCTTCTTTGATCATTCATATTATGGTGACAGCAATGAGACAATCTTTTTTTTTCAGAAATTGAATAAACAGCCTTTAATAATGATAATGAAATTTGGAGGTTTGGATTTACATGAAAATGAAGCTTGAACTTAACTAACTGAAAAACATCACAAAAAGAAAATTAAAGTAGCTAGAGCTGTAAAAGTCGTTTTGCTTTCTTTCTCTTAAAAAGTAAGTATTAAAATTAGTTCTATTCTGATTTCAATTCTACTGTAAATTAAAAGCAAGATCAAAAGAAATGTAGATGAGTACTGACTCCCAAAATGATAATGAATTTTCAGCAAGTTAAGGAAATCAAGTGAAATGAACCAACTTTCGTTTGTCATAACTTCAAGAGATCCCTATACAGATGCTGTTGACCTGTGTGGACTAGAATAAAATCTGAAGCATAAAATACAGGGCACAGTTACAGCTTATGAAGACAGGTACCAGTTCTACCATGGTGAATTTACAGGCCTGGGGGGGAAAAAAAAATTAAGCAGTCTTCACAAATTCAATCTTTAATGACTGCAAGAGGCAGCTTCAAAGGAGCAAATCTTAAGCAAAATTATTGGTTGAAGGGTAAACTTCAAAGGATTAAAATATTTGAGGTTATTTAAGGTTTTGGTATACATGGTACAGTTCTAAAAGTTTACAGTCAGTGGCCTAAATACTGACTTAGAAATGCTTCCTGGTAAAAGGGGAAGAAATTAACAACATTTAGTAATGTTAGAGTTCTCAGAAATTCAAATATTGTCGGTATAATGTGTACAAGAACTATGAGTGAACATACTAATGAAATACCAGAGTTATTCATAAAGCTGATCCGAGCTATTTTTTCCTGTATCAGTATTAAAATTAGATACAGGCTTCCTACAATTTTAAGCTATAAAAGCTATGTTCACTCATTTTTATATAATTCATTACATCATATCTAATCCTTTCATAATAACTTTCTTCCTGAACAATTTAGGACCCTAATGTACTGTCAGGTGCATGGAGGTGATGAAGTAATATGTTTTTTCTACCTCTAATTTCTCATACTTCTATTAGCAGTTCTATTTCATGTTATAACTGCAGAGTGGCATTCAGGGAGGCATTCTGTATAGCAATGTATCATCTCCATCCAGAAGAAAAAATGGAGGGGAAAAAAAAGACTAAGGTTCAACCCATCTTGTCATTCATCCATGCAGCAAGATGTAGCTGTGAAATACAATTCCAATCATGTATTTGTAACATAAA